>NW_002476470.1:58284-87984 GCF_000189635.1 Tetrahymena thermophila SB210 | reverse complement strand
TTGAATTCTTATAAATTAAAACAAATAGTTTGAATTTATTTTTCTTAATTAATAGATGGACGTAAATAACATTTTAAATACTTTTTGCATTTAATAACGGAGAATTAAATTGAATATTCTAATAGGTAATTAATATTTTTAGTGACTTTTAATTGAAAGATGGTAATTGTATTGTATTCTCATGTTAAAAATAGATTGTAATAATTTAAAATTAATTAATTTTGATAATAAAATATTTAGTAATTTAATACATTAATTAAATAACTAATTTAAATATTATTTTAAAAAAGGAAGTAACAGACATTTTCATAATTATTTATTTATTTATTACTGAGACAGACTTAGAGATTTTAAACTTGTTAATAATTTAAAATATATAGTTGGTAAATAATCATTCATTAATTCATTTTCAAATCTTTGAAAATATTTTAAATGAAATTCTTAAAATTTCCAAAAAGCGAGTAACTAATTTATTAATTAATTAATTTATTTATTAATTTATTATTTAATTTATTATTTATTAAATATTTATTTAATTATTGCAATATGAAATTTAATAAGACATAATGAACAAATTAAATATAATAAAAAGGATGTAATAAATGACTAATTAATTTAACTAAAATACCTCTCTTTTGAAGAAACTTCAATTCTTTTACACTTTGTTGAAAAATATCATTCTCTAATTTTAATAGCTAGTAAAAATTCAATTTAATTTTTATTAAAATATTAATTTTATTTTAAAACATAATAAAATAGGCTGTAATATTTATTTTATTATTTACTAATTTATTTTCATGATAGATAGACTTAACTTATTATTGATTAAAATAATTAATTAAATATAAACAGTTAGTAATTAATTTATTTCAGTACCTATAAATTAAATTAAGCTGATTCATTTTAAATTTGGAAAATAGCAAGTGGTAAAATTAAAAAATTAAAATAATAATTTATTAATTGATTGATTGATTAATTAATTAATTTTTTAATAATAAAACAATTGTAGAATGTAAAATTTTCAAAAAATTGGATCTATTTTGAGGTTAAAGACAAATTATTTTTATTGATTCTGTAATTAGTGTAAAAATATTATTTACACTTCTAAAATAAATAAATAGCACAATAAAAAATAAAAGTAAAATTTAATTTGTTAAGAAGTTTTAACTAAGAATTAAATAAATAATATATAGTTAATATAGGAAGATAGACAGGTATAACAAGTGTGTTGACTTTCAAGAGACTTAAATATTTAGAAGACTCAATCAATTTGTTTATGACACACAAACCTTATGATAAATATTGATGAACAAAAAATTTAGAATGAAAGGATGAATAAATAAATAAATAAATAAGTTATAATATAATAAATATGTATGTAATTCGTTTATGTTTTTATTTTTATATTGTAAACTTAATTTTATTAACAATTTTTTTTTTTTTTAAATGAAAAATAAATATGAAAACAAAATAAAAAAAAATGACTTATTTACTTATTTATTATCAATAAAATTATAAACTAAATCAAAAAATATTTTTATAAAATCTCAATAGTTTATTTTTTTATTTAAAATTTAAAAGCAACAACATCTAATGATTAAAAAAAAATTTACAAGTTATAAAGTAATGAGAGTGATTTAAAATAGGATTAAAGCTATAAAAGTAAATAATGCAAAGAAGAAGGAAAAAAAAGGAGTAAGAAATAGAAATATTTTATTTTTAAATTAAAATGATTAAATTAAATATCTTGTAGATAGATATATAAGAATGTTTATTCTACTTAAGTAACAAGGACAATTATTAATTAATTAAAATCATTAAAAGCTTTGTATTTTTTACTCTCTAAACAAACAGATTTATACATTTGACCGTCTGTCTGTATGAATAATAAATATTATTTATTCATTGTTTATGATTTGTAAAAGATCTATTATAAATTCTTTCATTATAAATTATTGAAGTTTATCCAAAATTTTGAACATATTTTTTTGTTATCTTTTTATTATCATTTTATACGACAAAAACTCTCTATTATCTCTAATACAATTTAATGCAGTATATATTATTGTGTAAATATAATTAAAAAAAACAAAAAAATGTAAAAAATTTAATTTCGATTATTGTATTATAATATATTATAATAAATAAATACTAAGTGTATTAGACAAATAATTGAGGGTTTAGATGTGCAGTGAATTAAGTCAAGTGATTTATATATAGTTTCGAAATTGATGCTTAGAATATTCTCTATAAATAGATAGTTATTAATTAAAGATATTTCTTATATTAAGTTAATTAATTAATTAGGCGTTAGTGAAACAAAAAAAAGCGTTATTAAATGATTAAAATTAAAAGCTTTGATTGAATTAAAGAAAAGACATACGTTAAATATTTAAATAAATTTCTAACAATTGTTTAGCTGAATTTAAATCAAATTTTTATTTATTAATATATTACTTATTTTAAAAGATTTAATTATCTTAGTTATTTAGATTTGATCTATATTTTGATAGAAAATTAATTGTTAATTTATCTTTATGAAATTATGTAATTCGAATAAGCAAATATTTAGTCACTGAAAGGATTTATTTAAAATCCTTTCCAATATAGCTGGAAAATAATCAATTAAAGATGATATATATTTAAAAATAAAAGTGCATAATTTGAGTAATCTGAATTGATAATAAAAATTAGACATAATCATTTTTTTAACAGCTTTTAATGAAAATTTTTCTCTCTATTAATCTATGAAAAATTATTAGAATAGAAAGAATTAGTTAGATGAAAAAATGAGTTTATTAACAGAACTTAGGTTTTTATTATGAATCTTGCTAATATAAATTTAAGGTAAAATCTGCCGTTTTTAAAAAATCACAACTCCACAACGCACCATATCCAACATATTACTTGCTGTAAACTATATCTATTAAACCCCAATCACTCTTTAAGGAAAACTAAAATAGGATTTGATTGCTAACTTATCTTTATGAAAAAAAATGTTGAAATCCTATATAACTAACTATTAAAAACTTTAAAAAATTATTTTTAAAAAATATTTTATCTATTTTTGTATTGTTTCTTTTTGCATTGTGATTAAAAAAGTAGAATTTTTTTTCTTTTTGATGAATCATGTTTTTATCTGATTGCTCTATAGTATGTAGAGCATGAATGAGTTCACTTTTTGAATGAAGAGATGGTCTTTTTAAAACCTAAAAATACTTATGACTCCTCTTTAGAAAACTAAAGAAATATTTATGTTATGGACTTTAAACTAATCAAATTAGTTATTTTTGATATTTAATATAAAAATCATTTTAAATTTGATGATATCGCAAGGTTAAGGTAAGAAATAGTATCTTTAAAGATCAAATGTGATGATAAATAAGATCTACAATAAAGATTTTTTAGATTATAGCTTTGAAAAAAGTAAAGCAGTCAAAGAATTAATAATGTTGTGATAATTATTATATTTAATAACAAAGTTTTTTTGTCCAAAATTAAAAAAATTTTTATTCATTTTTTATTATTTTAATAATACTTTTTTTATATTAGAATATCATTTTAATATACAAAGGTCTTGACTTAATAGCTTACTGTAGTCATACTGCACTTTAGCTTCATTTTTGCTTTGAAAACTGTTTTATTGTAAAAGTTTAATGGTGTTTTATTTTTAGTAGATAAATAAAAATTGAGCAACTTGATAGTATTTTTGTCAGAAAAATAAGTTAGGACCAAGTTTTAATTCTGGGTATTTTATATATGAGAGAGTTGACTTGATTATTTGGGTTAATGGGATATTTTTAAAGTGATGTTAATGTGATGCGTTTGGAGTTAGGAGTTAAATTTTATAAAAAGTGGTAGAATCTACCTTTTAATATATGTTGATGTTTTTAAATCAATAAAATATGATGTATCAAATTATTAAGTAAAAAAATCAGCAGAATAGATAAGATTTGATTTTATTAATTAAAATAGTAAAATTAATTGGCAGGCAAGTAAGTTAATATATATTGTCATCTATATTTTGATACATTTCAAGAATGTAAAAAAATTATTGTTAGATGTAAACAAATTAATAATTCGAAATTTGTTAAGTTAGTTAGCTCTTAATCAATTAATTTTGAGTAATCGTAATATAAAAATGGTATTTGATAATTTATATAAATATTAATCATCAATTAATTTATTAATTAATTATTAAAATATTTTGTTTATCAAAATAAAATCTAAATAATTTAGCATTCATTCATTCTTCAATCAATGGTTTAAGGAGTAGATTTATTATTTGCTCTTATTGGAGGAATTTTAATAAGTCTCGCAACTACCTTTAATCTGATTATGAAGGGCAGAGTCACTGGTATTTCAGGCATTTTATTTTCAGTATTTAACCTATAAATTGAGCAATTCTATTGGAAAGCTACATTTCTTTTTGGCTTTTTAGCTACAGCCTCTGTTTTGTTTTTAATATTTAGGTTTTAACCCATTTTTAACTCTTCGTTTGCTATGTTTGATTCTCTAGATTTAATGGTAGCTAATCTTAATTATGCAGGATTTATTATAGCTGGATTTTTTGCAGGGATTGGTACTAAAATGGCTAACGGTTGTACAAGCGGACATGGAGTATGTGGTCTTCCACGCTTTTCAAAAAGAAGTTGGTGCTCAATTTTACTTTTTATGGTTTCTGGCTTTTTAATATTCACATTTAGATATTATGTCCCCTTCTTAGAAGATAGTTAAGTAGATATAACTTAGTATTTAGATTATTAAATAATCGCTTATTTCGTCTTAGCTCTTAGCTTTATAATGATCATAGTTCTTTTGATTTTCTCAAATTTTGCTAAGAAAAAGAGTGAAGTTTTTGTAGGACTCTTCACTTCTATTATCTTCTGTCTAGGACTTGGCTTTGGTGGGATGTTTAGAAGGTCTAAAATCTACGGATTTTTATCTCTAGTTGAAAATTGGGATCCTTCTCTTATGGTCCTACTTGGAACAGCTATCTTTTTAAATCTGCTATCATTTAATTTTGTTATTCTCAAGAAAAAGCAGCCTATTTTGAGCAAATCTTTAAGTCTACCACAAAATGCTAAAATTGATTTGCGCTTAATAATTGGTTCAATAATATTTGGCTTGTCGTGGGGTTTTGGAGGACTTTGTCCTGGAAGTGCCTTGGGTTTACTAAGCATATTTAGTCTTCACATTACAATTAGCTGGTTTATTTCATTTTTAATAGGATAAAAATTAGTAGCCATTTACGATAACCACCAAAGTAATAAAAAATAATAATTAAAAGTAATAGCTTTAAGTACAGTCACCATTTCTACTAAATGACAAAAAGCTCGAATAAAATAATAAAAATGCTTCAAATTTAGTATTTTAAATAGAGCAAAAAAAAACAAACTAAAGTTAAAATATTTCTTTATATTAAAATTATATCTTAAAAAAAATACCAGTTTATTATTTATAAGACTAAATGTTTTAAGTTCAATTGTTTAAAACATCATTGAAAATCATATTTTAATAGATTAAAAATAAATTAACATTATTTCTTATTTTATTGGATTATCCAATTCAATTAAATTAACCAACCAATATTTATTATCCGAAATTATATAAAAAAAGATTCTACTTTGTTTTATTGATTAAAATAAATAATAAATTTGAATTCAAAGTGATTGAAATATAATTCAGCAATTATTGAACTTCAATAGATATTTGCTATATTATCAAAATTATATATATAAATATTCAGTAACTCAATCAACCTATTTAGTTTATAAAAATGAATGATTTATGTATTCATGCTGAAACCATAAATAAATAAATCAGGGTTATGTTAAGGTTAAAACTGATAAAAAAATATAGCAATACTATTTAAAAAATTCTTAATCACAATTAATAAATGAGTGATTGATCAAGTACATAATTTTTTTATCTAAAAAATAACTTTTGATATAAATTTATGATCTTCATATGAAATAAATAGTAGGAGATTCTAAGTGTACATATTCTAAAATAATCAGAAAATTCAATGAATTTAATTATGCCAACTCCAAATACTAACAGATGAATCTAAACAAAAGATAGAGGAGACTTTACTTGAGCAAAATAAAACCATTATAAAATAGCTATAAAGTAAATTAATTAATTAATAAGAATTGCAACATTTTAGCATCAGTAGGAATTATTTAAATATGAAATGTATATTGACTGACATCAGTAATACCATCAAATAAGTATTTAGATGAAAGGAAAAAAGAATAAAAAAATTAAAATAAATTTATTAAAATATGTTTTTTTCTGGAAAAAAGTGTAAATTAATTTTGTTTCTATATTTCTCAAAAAAAAAGCAAGTAAGTATATGTTGGATAAAAAATAAAAAGTATTTATTTGAAATTCTAATTAATTATAAATATCAGAATAAATTTATTTAATTGATTGTAACATAATTTGCAAAAAAATAAATAAATTTGGTTTCTTGATTATGCTATATAACTAAATATTATTTTCAATAACTAACTCTGTTTCAAATATAATAAAGAAGTAATGAATGTTCTGTAGATTTTTAATTATTTATTTATTTTGCTAGGACTAAGATAAAAGTAAAAAATAATTAAGATATTTTAATTAAAATACAATTAATTGTAGAATAAAATTTGTGTAAAATACAGTTAAAAATATAAATTAAAAAAAAGAAAGATATGCCTCTTAAAATACTGATTCATCCTTTAAATAATTTTATAAATAAT
Source organism: Tetrahymena thermophila SB210 (assembly GCF_000189635.1). Taxonomy (NCBI): domain Eukaryota; phylum Ciliophora; class Oligohymenophorea; order Hymenostomatida; family Tetrahymenidae; genus Tetrahymena; species Tetrahymena thermophila. The sequence goes on along the minus strand of NW_002476470.1, from coordinate 81,238 downwards.
AACTAACCAAATAAATAAATAAATAAAAATATTTTCTAATCCTAAAAGATGTATTAAAAAATTTAAATAATACCTTATCTATTAAATTAAATAAGTAATTTATTTTTTAAATCAATTTAAATTTTTTTAAAATTATTTACACTCTTAGCCTTCTTATTAGTAAGTCAGTAATCAATGAATTAATGAATGAATGGTAATAAATCAAACCGAAATGATAAAAAGAAATAAACTTTGAGACAACTCAGTTAAAAATTAAAATTTAAAAAAAGAAAGATATTATTCTTAAATACTGATCCATCCTTTAAATAATAACTAACAAACTAACTAAATAAATAAATAAATAAAAATATTTTATAGTTCTCAAAGATGTATTAAAAATTATAATTAATACCTTATCTATTAAATTAAGAAATTATTTTTTATATTTAGAAGATCAATTTAAACTTTTTAAAAATTATTTACACTCTTAACCTTCTTATTAGTAAGTAAGCAATAAATGAAAGACAATAAATCAAACCGAAGTAATAAAAAAAATAAATATTGTATATTAACTAACATAGATTAGAGAATATATTTAATTTATCTTAAGAATGAAAAATTGATATAAATAAAAATCAAGAAAAATTAAGATAAACATTTAATAAATAACATTATATGAACTTATTTAGCTATAGTAAGATTCTTTGTTTATCTCCAGTGATAAATTATTGTATATAAATAGTAATATAAACAAATCAATATTACAAATATTTTTTATTACATTAATAAATAAATATCTTGATGTCTAATATATTCAATTTAAACTTTATCAAATTAATGGTGAGTAGGCTTAAGATATAATTCACCTTTACCAATCTATGTTTGGACAAAAAAGCTAGATTTTTTTATAAAAAATATAAATGATAATATTTAAAATTTATATCATGGCAAAATTACAAAGTAATAAATAAATATAAAAATAATAGCATCTACATAATTATTAAGAAATTTTTAGATATAAAAAAATGGCTTTTTAAGCTTTAGATATATAGAAAAAATGCTCAAAAAAAAAACTGATAAAATTTATAAAAAGTTTCTATTACAATAATAATTGTTATAGCCATACCGTACCGTTGTAATTTTGTAAATACGTTAAGAAGTAAGAGATTAGAATAGAATATATTAATTAATCGTCATGTAAATTAGAATAGATAGATACATTGATTAATAATAATATATTAATTCCGATAATTACTTTTTCAATTAATACTTGAATATAAATATTAACATTCTAGTAAAGCTTCAAGAGTAAAGAATTAATCTATTCTCAAAAGAATTTATTCGCTTGAATTTACGCTTAAATTAATCACCATGCTACATATACACACAACTCAATTCGTTTTTTAAAGTCTAAACAAATTTACTTTTTGGTTTAATTGTTCAGTTGATTAGAATGAAATCAAAGGGAAAATGCTTAATTAAAATAAAAAAATAGAAACCCTAATTAATTTATAAATAAATATATGAAATTAAGTAGACAATTTAACTAACTCTTTAGATTTCGTTGATTAATTGATTAGAATAAATCAATTAAGGATTTGCGAAATCTATTTATCATTAATAAAATCAAAATAAAATAAAATAATATTATATATATCTATAATATATTATTTAACTTTAAAATAACTTGTTTGGAATACCTTTTGAGTATTTTTATTATATTTATTTTTGATAAGAATTGATTGAATCTTTAAAGAAAGTATGAAGATATGCGTTATTAGTAATTAATTTTTATAAAATCTTATATATAATTATAACGCAGAAGATTATAAAATAAATCTTTATTATTAGAAAATATAACTTTTCATTTATTAACCTTATTTTATCAAATTCGCATCTATGCAATCTAAGCATATACATATATATGAATGCTTTTTTATTAAATGACTATCTATTATATTACTAAGAGAATATTATTCCGAAGATAATTGAGGATATGTATTGAATGTTCTAAAATTATGTTAAAATATTATTTTGCTGTAATTATTTTTATTAAAAATGAAATTAGTTTTAGTGTTTACTAATAATGTAATAGAATATGTTAAAAAAGATAACTTATTTATTTATTTGCCTTTATAAATATTCTTTAGAATTATCTGCGAATAGTCTAAAATATGATTGTTACGATTTGTTTTAATAAAGTCCTTTGTTCAAATTAATTATAGCTGATGTAAATTAAATTATAATGGAAGAAAAGCTGAAAATTAAATTGGTAATGTAAAAATAAAAATTATATAGTAAATCTTAACTATTTATTTTCCTTAATTAAAAATAAAGATTATTTGTTTATTTATTTATTTGTTTTTTTTCTTGCTTATGTTTTTCTTTAATTTATTTTATGGCTATTTTTTGTTTGTAATTATCAATCGATTTTTATCCATAGAGAAAGAAACAAATAAAAGTGAGTCGAAAACTTCATGTATTAACTTACAAACGAATTTTCATCAGTAGTTATTTGTTAGATGTAATTTTCTAAAGAAAAAAGTGATATTCAGATTTTTTATTTTTTGCTTAATTTTTGCCTAAAAATACTAAGCAGTTCGAACCTTTAATTTAAAAAAAGTTGTTTCTATTCATGAAATTTGAAATTTAAATTTGATTTAGATTTTCAATCACACTTTAGATTGATTTAACTGCTTAAAAATTTTTAAATGCAATTCTGTTTGTTATCTGTTTGTTATTTGCCCAAATTATTATTTTAAATTATCTGGTAAAATCAAGAGACAATCAAACAGATAGAAAGATACATATATTAAATATATTAGTTTATCTATAAGAAATTAATTTCGTTTTGAATTGAGGATTTCTTCAAATCTTTATTTTCGAAAATAGAGAGCGATAGATCTCTCTGTAACAAAAAAACTGATTACAATTTTTAATTTAAAAGTTACTAATAGTGTGAATGACTTTAGTCAGGATAATTTGTTTGAATTAATTCAAGAAAAGAGATCTCTCGACTCAATTATTTAAAAAAGAGGTTCTTAATTTGTATCTGTAATCATAAAAATATCTTCTATTAAATTAATCATTTAAATTTACTTAATATATATGCATAAAATCAATTATTAATACATTTCTATTAGGACTAAGTGCTTAAAAGAATTAAAAGTTGTTGAAATAACAGTAAATGAATGATTTTCTATTAAAAAAATAAGGAAAATTATTAAAATTTGGATTACATTAATCAAACTGATTATATATAGATAATAATAAACGATTAATTAATTAATTAAATAAAGAATATTGATTTTCTTTACACTATATATTGCAATATTCAAGATTTAATTAATTTAAAAAATTAGATTTTCTTGTATAAAGTTAATATGATTTGTATGTATTTGTATTTAAATTTTTTGTAATAAAAACATGAATTTTTGGTATTGTTTGAAATAACTGATCGAAATCAATTGTAAAAATATTAAAAATTACTAAAAATTCATTTTTAAAAGAGAAAAGCTTTTATTTAAACAAAGTATTTGCATTTTAAGAAAATTTTTTCAAAGTATTTATGTGTAATCTTTTTTTATTAATTGACTAATGAATTTGATTATAGTCTATTCAATATATTTGATAAGAAAATAGTTACTAGATGAATCTTTTTATTTATTTAATATTTAAATAGTAATATAAAAATATTTATTAATGATAGGCCAAAATAAAATTTTAATATCGTCTTATACTACTCAATTACTAAGTTAATTTTCTCATTCTAAATTTCTTACTAAAATTTATATTCCATGTAATTAGTAAATGTATTTAAACCTATAAATAGATAGATAGATAAATTGATAGATAGATAGATAAATAGATCTACATATAGATAGATTGATTAATTGATTGATTGATTGTTAGATAGATAGATAAAAAATAATAAATGAGTTAAAAGAGAAAAATTCAAACATAAAAGTAGAAAAACAAAGCCAGCACAATCAAAATATTAACAATTTATCTGATACTATCTTACGCTTTATTTTTTTAGATAATCTTGAGTAGAATTAATCATATAAATAGCCAAATAAGTTTTAAGAAAATTAAATTATCAATTTACCTAACCAAGGTAGAAGGCATAGATAATATTAGCTTTTTATGATTGAATGAATGAAAAAGTAATAAAGGGAAGAAATAATTAATGTGAAATTAATTTAGATTTGCTTTTAAAAATACGCATAAATAAATAAATAGATAGATATAGAGATATTGAGATAATTAGATCTACAGATTAAGGATTTGATTGATAGATAGATAGAGGCTTGGCTGGCTTTTGAAATATTGAGATCAAGAATTAATGAATTAGATTATTTGTATTCTTGTTTGTTTGCATGAGAAAAGGAATACTAAAAATTTTTTTTGATATCAAATAATTGTTAAAAGTTAAAAAATAAAGGAAAGAAAAAGAAAATAAAGAAAAAAGAAATTAGTTAGTGAATTAATTAATTAATTAAAAGTAAGCGAGCAAACAATAAAAAAATAGCCAAGAGACTTACTTACTTACGAAGTAATCAATAATTAATAAAAAAATATATAGAGAGAGATATATAGTGAGTGATATTGAAATCAATACAAAAATCAATGAGAAATTTTGATGTTTTTGGAAAAGAAGTGCTTTTGAAATATAAAGGACAGACGTACAATTAGACAGCGTTAGGAGGATTATTGACAATTGGCATATTAGTTGTGGTTATATTGAGATTAAACTATTTAATAGACTAAATCAATACTTAGTAAAATCCTTAAGTTTATTAGTATGAAAGATAATCATCATAATCTTAGTCATTTTTAATAACACCTTAAAATTTTACTTTTGTGATTGGCATCACAAGCGATGGCTAGAATTATTAGCAAATCAATAGCTAGATATTCAATATAAAATCTTTTATCACAATTTAGAGCACTAAATAGAATAGCGGCTCTCAAACACCATAAGTTAATACCCAATAGTATTAAGTTAATCTATAGAAATGCACATATAGCGATTTTCAGATAGATGGAGTTTAATTAGATAGCAGCAAATACTCTAATCAGTATTGCATTTCGTCTAATTAGCCAATTTAAATATCGGGAGATTATACAGCTTAGAATTTTGCAACATTGACAATCCAACTTTAAAAATGCACTGGAAGTGGCTGTGCTGATGAATAAACAATACAAAATTTCATAAAAACCAATTTTGTAGAAGTTTTTATATCTGATATTTTAGTATAGCCTTCAGTAGGTTCCAATCCCTTTAGTTATTATGGAAGACTGTTCAGAGTAGCAAATCTCTATTCGCAAACGAAAGTAGCTAACATTTATTTCAGAAACAATTAAGTCGATACAGATAAGGGATTCTTATTTAGTAGTATTTCTTCCAAGAGCAATCCTTCGTTTTCTTACTACGATGAACAGGTATTTAATATTCACCAAATAAATATATAAAGATTAGAAGTGAAATCACAAGCAAACAAACAACAAACAAAAAAACAAACAAAAAAGCCCCATTTGGAATGTAAACTTGTAAAAACAAACACTACTAAAAATGTACTAGAAATAAAAGCAATCTAATTTTGCATATTTTTGATTAATTTCTATTCAAGAGATTTGTAGATTAATCCAAAATAAATAAATAAAAATTTACTATCATTATTGACCTAAATATTTTGAAAACTATCTAGATAAATTTATCATTTGTTACTTCAGAATTGATTTTTTCAATTGCAAATTTACTTCTAAAAGTATTCAGATTAAACATCCAAAAAACTTCGATAAGAACTAGAAATATTTTAACTTGATATAATACAAATTATAATAAAATCTAAACAAACAAATTTAAACTGGAATTAATTAGATTCAATATAATTTATAGCGGAAACAAATTTGATTTAAGTATTATTTTACAATAACAAAAAAATATCATTCAAGTATTTTTCCTTTGCAAAGCATGAATTCATTTAATAATCTATAAATTTTTTCAGTAAAGCTTCTGCTGAAACTAAAAAAATCTAAAAGAAAGCTTCTATAATAAAACCCTTTTTTAATTATTCAACATAAATTGAGAGATTTTGTCTTCCATTTTATAAAGACAGATAAAATTTTAGAATGATTAGAATCACTCCATTTATCTAAGATTGAATTTTAAACAATAAACATTTTTAATCAAAATAAATTAACATAGTAAAATAGCAAAAAGAAATTATTCTAATCACAGCAGCTTTCTATTCTAAAATTTATAAAAGATAATGTAAACCTCTCAAGTATTTTATGTAAAATAAATTACAATCAAAAAACTAGAATTTTTACACAATTTTACACTATCCAAAATTGAAATGTAACTAAATTGATTAATAGATTGATTAGTTGATTGATTTATTGATGCATTACTAAGATTTTACATGAAACAAATAAATATCCTTTTTATCGAAGTTTAATTGATAGAATTTACTGATCGATATTTTCATTGATTAGATTTTCTTAAAATACTATGAATTATATCCTCTCAATTTATTTATTTATTTTTTAGAGTTGTATTGAATGAAGTATCTTTAATTAGTTTTGCATTCAAAAATAAAGTTTTTATTTTGACCTTTCTTTTTGAATAATATAAAAGGTTTTTGATTTTACGTCTGATTATATAACCAGCATTGTCTTAAAATATGAATAGAAAAAAGAAAATTACTACTCTTTATCCTATTAAAAATTCATAGGTGTTATCTGCGAGCTCGGTGCTCTTATTTATGTTTTGAGCCTTGTTTGTTCACCTATTTGCTCCTTCTGCGCAAAAGCAGATCTTTGTGTGGATCTAATCAATTAATGCTTCAGTTTCTAGGAAATTAAACCTTCGATAAAGACTTCGAACGACAAATACAAAACCACAAACGCTGCTAACAACAATAACAATAATTAAAATTTGGCTGAACTGGTCTCTGAAGATAAAGAATCTAACAATAAAATTCCAGTTATGTCTGTTTTTGCCAATATACCTAAAAAGGAAAGCTTGAGGATCAACAGTCTTAACGAAAACAAAGTAAAATCTATTTTGAAGTAAAAAGAAACTCAAGTCCAGTCATCATAACCTTCTGCAGAATCAATGCATTCTTCTTCTGATAAAAGTAAGCTTTAAAATATTCATATAAATCAAAATAATAATTAACCACATCTAAAATAATTAAATATTCCTTCATTTTTCATGCCAAAATAATTTTCTTACTCTCAAACTAAAAAAGTCCATTTTTAGAATTTTTTAAAAGAATTTCAGGCTAATTTTCACTAATCCTCTTTTAATAAAAATACAAAAATATTAAAGCGAAATATTTTTTCTTTTTCTTTTTTTGATGTTAAATAGTTTCCTTACAGTTTAATATAAAGAAACTACCTGTTTAAACAAAAAATAAATAAATAAACAAACAAACAAGAAATTAGCATATTTATTTGCTTATTTATTTTAAAAATAACAAATTTGCTTAGTTGTTTTTAAAATAGCAAATTTGCTTATTTATTTTAAAAATAACAAATTTGTATAGTTGTTTTTAAAATAGCAAATTTGTTTAGTTATTTTTGCTAAAAAATTAAGAGAAAGCATTTCAAATATTCCAAATTAAATATTCAAGAAAAAGATGAAAGCAATTTTATTAATTTTTTGTAAGCATTTTTTTTGAAAAATAAAATAACGCGAGTATTTTTGCTTGAAGCTTTTTTCTGAAATGGTTGGCTCTTAAAAGATTTTTGTAATAAATATCTTTTTAGTGTATTTATTTATTATTTTCTTAAATTTTAAGCCATTAAATAAATAGAAATTCAAACATAATATTTTTAATATGTTTGATTTATTTTATTTTTTTGACGTTCTTTTAAATGAAAATTAATTCAGTAATTTAAAATTGCATTTATTAAGCAATAAACACTAACTAACTACTATTTGCTTATTGCTTGTTTTTAGCTGTAAAAAATTAATAAAGTAAATAATACAGCGGCAAAAAAGAACTCAGTATTTAATAATAATTTCTGTGATAGAAATAATTAGACCAGTGTTTAAATTTAAATGGAAATTAGTTGGTTACTTTTTATATAATTGGAATTATTATATTAATCATATTTTGATTTAGTAATTCCTAAATTTACTTATAAAAACTTATAACGATTATATTGATTTATTTATTTATTACTTGCTATCAATAATTATTATATCTACTGAATAAAAAAATAACCCACATATTTATTTTTCATTTAACCATTTAATTAAATTATTTGTTTATTATTAATGCTAGATGAAGAATTGAAGCAACTCCTTGAGTAAATTAGAGAGTATAACTAAGCTAAAGAACAATTAGAAAAGAAGAAACCTCTCATCAAAGGGTCAAAGGAGCAAAAACAGAAATTAATGGAAAGCATTAAAGCTAAACAATTGAGAGACAACATCAAAAAAACTCAAATAAAAATTTCTGAAGTTTTAAAAAAACAAAATAATAGCTTTAAATGCAACTTTACAGAATATGTTAAGTCATATTTTTTTACCAACCCTAAGACAAAAATCATTGACAAAACAGTCAAATAATTGAATTAAAACTTAGACGTTTAGATGATCATGAGCAAACTCACTGAAATTGACTACCTCAAAAAAATCCTTCTCAACGAAGATCAACAGGCTTTGTTCTAATTCCTACCAAAAGCCAACTTAAATTACTCTATCGTCCAAAATGAAGTTATTTTCCACAATTCTTCTTCTGGAGAAAAATCTATGCCAGAATATTATCAAGAAGAATACGAAAAACTCAAAAGAGGTATCGATTCTTACAAAAATCTAATGAACCAAGATCAACTTTAAATGGTTGATAACAACTTATTAAAAATAATTGACCCTAGCTACATGAGTCTCTTCAAAGATCTATGCGACCGAAAAAAATCAGTTACAATTACTGCTGCTCCCACTCCTCCTGAGCAATTAAGAAATGGTCCTTCGATACTAATTCACAAAGTAAGTAGCCAGCATTTGCTCTTAAATCCTCAAAAAAAGCCAAACAAAAAAATGCTTAATTCACCTCAATTCTCTTCTCAATAAGAACAACCTCAAATTGTTATATTCTAGCAATAGCAACAGTCTCTTTGTCTACCAGAAAACATGCTTACCAGGTAAATTGAGGTTGTATAGAGCAAAAGATAGAGTATAAGTACTCCTCAAAACACGACAGCGCAACTAGCTTTTCCAAGCCAAATTGAAAATGACTTCAGTCATGACTTCATTTCATAAGTAGATTAAGAAGCAAATAGTAACCACAATTATCTTCACAGCATCTTAGAAGAAAACCTCAAATATCACAGCACTTCTGGAATAATTCAAAAACCCTACCTAACAAACGAACCAGATGTTACTCTTAAAAACAATTAATGAAAATTTAAAACAAATTATGTAAATAAAAACTAATCAAAAACATTTTTTTTATTTTAATAACAACAACAACAAAAACAACAAAAATAGTAAGAATAAATGAATGAATGAATGAATAAATAAATAAACTTTTTAGAAAAATTGACTTCTGAAAGCGGAATTCAAAATATATTAATTTAATTCTTAAAATATGTTTTTAATTTTCTTCTCAACAAAAATTTAGCAACCAATACCACCTACCTACCTGCCCATCTATTATAATAAAATTAATAATAATAATAACAATAATGTGATGATGCAATTTTGATTAAATATAAATAAATAAATAAAAATATCTTTTAGCAATTATCTTATCCTTCAAAAATATAAATTAATTATTCTAATATTTTACTACAATTATGAAATTACTGTATTATCTATCTATCTATATATCTATATAAATATCTATTTATCTACTTATATATCTATCAAAAAATATATCTAATAATACATCAATATACTTTTCCATCTATAAGAATTTATCTGTTATTTGCATAATTATTTATTTATTTATTTATTAAAATATATTTCTATTTTATAAATTATCAATAAATCTATTTAAATATAGTAATTTCAGGTATTGATTAAATTCTTGTTGATACGGAAGCATAAGAATTAAATTCCTGGATTTACTTTAAATAAAGTAGAATTACTCAATAAATAATTTAATATTAAAATATTTGTTTTTGACTTTTTAATTTAATTATGTAATTTCAAATTTTAAATTTTTAAAAAATAGATTTTATTTTATTTTATTTTAAATTATTTTTAAAAAAAAGTATAAATTAATAAAAGCTGGCTGAATTCATTCTTTTATTTTTTAATAATTTTTTTAAAAATTTTTGGACATGCATCTACTATCTATCTATCTATCTATCTATTTATTCTACTTATCTCTTTATATATCTATATATCTATCTATCAATATTATTCAAATAAAATATTCATTTGAAGTCGAATATAAGGCATTTAAAAAAATTATTATTTTGCTTTTTATTCTATTATTAAAAATAAATATTTCGTTTGAGTATTTTAGCCAAATAAAATAAATAGACAATGATTATAAGCAATTTTGATTTGATTAAAAAATAATAAATGCTTTTGTGAAATGATAACACCATTTATATTGTTAAGTCTATGAATAATAAGTTATTGCTTGTTTTTATAATATTTATATTTACTTCTAATCTTGATTTTAAACATTTTTAAAATGATTTTGTTTAGTATTATTTATTATTTTGTTTTACATGATCAAAAGAAAGTAAAAATATTTCATAATTTGTAAAATAATTCATATTAAAATGCGAAATATAATTTTGAGTCATTTTAGTAGATATATTTTTCTTTTTTGCTCTTTTTTATCAAGGAATTCTATTTGAAAATAAATATTTGAAATAAAATAAAATATTTTTTTGATGGAAAATTTAATGAAAAAAAATTACAATTTAAAAAATTAATTTTATTAAATTTAATCTAAATAGTATTTTTAAAGAAGTTAATTTATTATAATAAGTATTTTGGAAGTGGTTTTATGTTTTATGCCTTTGAATACTTTAAACAAATAAGAAATACTTAATATATTTATAATTTTCATACTTAAATAATTTTTTTAGAAATTAAAGCTGATTTAGATTAATTTTTTACTTTTATTTTAAAACTAAATAATTTAAAAAAGAAAAATTCTATTCTATTTTTAAATAATTTCACATTTTTATATCAGAAATTCATTCATTTATTTTCAAAAAAAAGAGCTGTATTTTTTGATTTCTAAAACTGCTTTAAACACTTTTTAAATAGAAAATAATCATTTTATTTTTAGTCATAATGCTAAAGAAAATCAAAAAAAACTTATTATAAACTAATTTATGAACCAACTTACTAAATAATTTAGTAAAAATTTAAATAAATTCATAAGCATTTATGTATGTATGTATCAATAAATAGATATTATACTTGTTGCTGCTTCTAATCTCTTCTGTCAATCTTGTCCTGGTGCTACTGTCAATGGAGTACCAGCTATCTTTGCTAATACTGCATTAACTGGTTGTGTTGCTTCAATTGGAAATTGTAGTAGATCTACTTTATGGACTAATGCAGATTGCCTTGCATGTAATGGAAATACTGCCTAATATGCTAAGGCTAATTAAACTAGTTGCTAAGCAACAGCTCCACCTAGTGCTGATGTTAATTGCTCTGCTGCAACATGCACAACTGCTGGAACTTGTTAAGCTGCTCCTACTACTCCTTCTGGCTTGTCCTGGTAGAATGGTTCAACTTCTGGAAAATGTGCTATTAATAATTGTCCTGCAAGTACTTCATTAGGACTTGTTGCTGCTTCTGATCTCTTCTGTCAATCTTGTCCTGGTGCTACTGTCAATGGAGTACCAGCTATCTTTGCTAATACTGCATTAACTGGTTGTGTTGCTTCAACTGGAAATTGTAGTAGATCTACTTTATGGACTAACGCAGATTGCCTTGCATGTAATGGAAATACTGCCTAATATGCTAAGGCTAATTAATCTGGTTGCTAAGCAACAGCTCCACCACCTGGTGCCGATGTTAATTGCTCTGCTGCAACATGCAAAACTGCTGGAACTTGCATAGCTGCTCCTACTACTCCTTAGCAGCAGCAGCTCCTTCTTCTTCTGCTTCAACAAACTCAATAATAATTTTGAGCTCAGTTTTATTTTTAATTTCATTCCTTTTCTGATTTTTTATGTTTGAATTATATTCATTCAAAAAAAAATATATTCTTTATAATACTGATTTGATTGTTTGCTCAATATAGTAATATTCTTAACCTTTATATTATATATGTATGCTGATTTGATTGAAAAGTATTATTGTGCATTCAGTTAATTAAACAAAAATTTCTTTTCTTTTCTCATAATCATATTTTTTATTAAAATTAAATTTATTTTACTCTTATTAATAACTTTTAAATTTAAGGTAATTATCCGTACAGAATGCGCACATCTGCGCAAAATAATCAAAACCCACTTAGTGCGCACACGTGTGCAATTAAAACAGTATCTATTTATTTTTATAAAAATATAATCTTTTATTAAAAGTATACCCTAATATAACAAAGTTTTTAAGAATGTAACTTTAAATTACAAATATTTTAATACTAGAATTAAAAAAATTATTATTTTTCTTTTTATTCTATTTATTAAAAATAAATATTTTTTTTGAGTATTTTATCCAAAAAAAATAAATAGACAATCATTACAAGCAATTTTGATTTGATTAAAAAATAATAAATGTTTTTGTGAAATGATAACACCATTTATATATTGTTAAGTATATGAATGATAAAGTGATTGCTGGTTTTTCTAATATTTATATTTAATTCTAATCTTGATTTTAAACATTTTTAAAATGATTTTGTTTAGTATTATTTATTATTTTGTTTTACATGATCAAAAGAAAGTAAAAATATTTCATAATTTGTAAAATAATTCATATAAAAATGCAAAGTATAATTTTGAGTCATTTTAGTAGATATATTTTTCTTTTTCGCTCTTTGTTATCAAGGAATTCTATTTGAAAATAAATATTATAAAAAATAAATATAATTTTTTGAAGTAATAAAATATTATTCATTTTGAAAATTTAATTAAAAAATATTAAATTTAATCTAAATAGTATTTTTAAAGAAATTGATTTATTATAATAGGTATTTTTAAAGTGGTCTTATATTTTATGCCTTTGAATACTTTAAACAAATAAGAAAGACTTAATATATTTTAAATTTTCATACTTAAATAATTTTATAAGAAATTAAAGCTGATTTAGATTAATTTTTTACTTTTACTTTAATACTAAATAATTTGAAAAAGAAAAATGCTATTCTATTTTTAAACAATTTCACATTTTTATATCAGAAATTCATTCATTTATTTTAAAAAAAGAGTTGTATTGTTTGATTTCTAAAACTGCTTTAAACAATTTTTAAATAGAAAATAATCATTTTATTTTTAGTTATAATGTTAAAGAAAAATCAAAAAAATTTATTAATAAACTAATTTATGAATCAGCTTACTAAATGACTTAGTAAAAATTTAAATAAATTCATAAGTATGTATGTATCAATAAATAGATATTATGGCTTCATTTTATTGATAAGTTTTTTGAAAAATACCAATCTAAAATTGTCTTAAATAAAGAAAAAGAGAGTATAAAAAGACAAGTAGTTAATATATTTGATGCGTATTAAATTCAATTTTTCATATTGTTTATGCGTAAAAATAAAAATAATATTTAACAATTTTAATTCTCCTCTAAAAAATATGAATGAAAATAGTAACTAAAGGAGATAAATTACTTAATTACTTTAGTAAATAACAAATATTAAGAAAAGAATATAATATAATAAAGATATCTTTTATCTTTATATATTTTTTGGAAAAAATAAATTAGAATATATAGCAAGATGCCATTCAAAAATTCAGTCTTTTGGATGTGACTTATTATGAAATATATTTTTTAAGTTACTTATTAAAAAATTTGATTTTGATATTTTATAATAGAATTATAATTAATTAATAATTTAATTTATTATAATTTCAAAAATAAATAATTTTTTTGCATCATAAATTTTAAATTTAGCTAAATTTTCTGAAGTAAGTGGAGGATTTTGTTTGGGGCTATCAATATTATTAATGAAATTCTATTATAAAATTATTTATTTTTATATAAAGAATCTTCAAATGCGTCAGCCATTCAAAAAAATAGTTATCTCAATTCACTAAATTTTTGAATGGCATTTAGCTATATTTTTTTTTATCTCTGTATCAATATCAATTAAAATAATATAAACATTTTTAATAGCTTAAATTCCTTTTAGTATTTCTAAAAAGCAAATGAATATTTACATATATACACACATGGATATAAAGAAAAACTTTATGATTTACAAACTCTCTGATTAAGCCTCTTTTTTTCTGATTAAGAAACTTAGAAATTTAATTTAATTGATTTTGAATTTGAATAGTAATTCATCATAATAATAAATTAACAAACCCTAAAATCTTAGAACAATAAAAAGTATACAAATAAATAAATAGCCAATTAGTTTAATTAAATAAATACTTACAATTCAAATTTCTTAAAACTCCTCTGTTTTTATAACATTTTTTAGACAGACAGACTTCTTTTATTAAATTAATTGATTAGTTATTTTCTTTCATCTAGATCTTAACCAAATTAATTCAATCTTATTTTACTATTGATTAGATACAATTCTAAATATGTGTCCTTCTTATTGTTAGTTAGCAAACAAAATAATTTTAATAAATTTAAAGGATTGATAATAATTAAAGATGAATTAATTTAATTAAGATACATCTTAGTAAAATAATTATTTTAAATACTAATTCAAATCTAGTTTTTCATGAATGAATTGTATTAAGTAGGGAAATTAATTTTTCTTAAATTAAAAAATGGAGGAGCTTGCTTTTTGATTTTAGAATTAAAGAAATAATTTAGAAAAAAAATAGTGGATGGATGTCATTTATAAAATAAAGATTTAAATTTATGATATTTATTAAAATATAAAATTATCTTAAAAGTTGTTGATTTATTTTTTAAAACAAACAAATTCATTTAGACTAAAAGAAAAAATAATTCAATTATAACATTTTATTGAACAAGCATAATAAAATAAATTTTGAACAAATTGATTGATTACTCTGTTGTAGTCTTTTGTAAAAAATCATTTAATTGATTTTAGAATTAAAGAAACAATTTAGAAAAAAAATAGTGGATGGATGCCATTTATAAAATATATATTCTTTATTTATGATATTGATTTATTCGCTTAGGTAAAATATAAAATTATTTTTAAAAGAAGTTTATGTATTTTTTAAAACAAACAATCAAATTCATTTAGAGTAAAAGTAAAATAATTCAATCTTAACATTTTATTGAACTAGCAATATAAAGTAAAATTTGAATGAATTTATTGATTACTCTGTTGTAGTCTTTTGTAAAAAATTCGTTTAATAAAATATTGTTTTTTTCCTTTCTTAACAACTTTTTTATACAAAATTAATTGTAATCCATTTTAAGACAAATATATTAATAAATAAAAATATTTATCTATGTAGTAAATAGAAATAGATTTTATTGGTTGAAGAGTGTAAAGAAATAAATATTTTTAGGCAATATCTTTAATACAATACAAATAAACTTAGTGGGTAGGTGGTGAATCTAAAATATTTATATCAGTACTATTTAATTAAATTATTCAAAAAATCTTCAAATCCAGATCTTTTTATATGTGTAATGGATATATTTATTGATTACAGTCAAATCAGAATTTAAAATATAATAAACATAATATTTCAAAATTCATTAATGATGTAATCAGTATAAATTCTCTAGTTAAAATTATTCAAACAACCATTCTTATTTATATACCATAAATGCGTACGTGAATAAAAACACAAACAAACAAATATGCTAGGATTTAATATCCCTACAATTAATTATCCAAATACCTTTAATTGAATAAAAAAAATGTCAAATCCTTATTACATATGGTATATATTGGTTAATAGATAGTATTACTTTATATAAATATTTACAAATTTGAGAAAGTGCTTTCTTTTTCCGTCCTTGGGATTTACATTTTAATTAAAATAAAATATTAACTTAAAAATGAAGACAAAATATTGATTAATTTTTAGTAAGTACATTGCTTATTTATTTATTTAATTAGTTAGTTAGCACACTTTTTTATTGTTTATAATTTTTGTTTTATACCATTTTTATTTAAAATTATTTATGTCATCCATTAAAGGTTATAGATAGAAAGCCAGATGTTATAAATTCTTTCCTTTTGTGTGTCTATCTAAATTTTATTTGATAGTAATACCAAAAAAAATTGGTTGGGATTAATAAATATACTTATCAATGTAAATGTATTAATTTATTAAGTAAGTAAATAATTTATTTTTATACAAGTTACTTGTGTATCTATGTATAAATCTAAGAATATACATACATACATAGATATATTGTAGCTTAAATAATTTAACAAAAAAAACTTGGATATATAAGTTAATCAAATGTAAGTATGTAATAATGTGATTATTTTTATAGTAAAAATTCTTAACTCTACTCTTTGTCAATATTAATTCTTACATGAATATTGTAAGAAGTAGATTGAAGTATTATTTTATGTAAACAAATAGGTTTAATAAAAATCAATAAAAAAACATATAAGTTGGTATAAATGTAAGAATATACATAAATAGATAGATACATTGCAGCTTAAAGAATTTAACAAAAAAACTTGGATATAGAAGTGAATCAAATGTAAGTATGTAGAAATGTGATTAATTTTATAGTAAAAATTCTTAAATCCACTCTTTGTCAATATTAATTCTTATATTAATATGGTAAGAGGTGTAGATTGGATTATTATTTTATGTAAGCGAATAGATTTAATTAAAATCAATAAAAAAACATATAAGTTGGTTGTAGGCTCTAATTTGATAAATTTTGTTACTAATTTATTGTCTTAAATAATTGATAAATCTTTTAATTCATTAAGTAAATAATTTATTTTTATACACAAGTTACCTGCGTATCTATGTATAAATGTAAGAATATACATACATAAATATATTGTAGATTAAATAATTTAACAAAAAAAACTTGGATATTTAACTATATAAAATGTAAGTATGTATTTATATGATTAATTTTATAGTAAAAATTCTTAACTCCACTCTTTGTCAATATTAATTCTTATATAAATATGGTAAGATGTAGATTGGATTATTATTTTATGTAAGCGAATTGATTTAATTAAAATCAATAAAAAAACATATAAATTGGTTGGAGGTTCTAATTTGATAAATTTTGTTATTAGTTTATTGTCTTAAATAATTAATTTAAGGTAAGCCGTGTGATTTGAAAATAATTGACAATCTTTGATTGAATGCATGAATTTGATTTTAATAATTGGTTATTTAACAAACAAATTAAGTAATTATTTATTTATTTGTCTTTTTAATTAAAACAAATTAGTTTACATTTCAAAATTTATAAGGATATCTTTTCAACTTTTCTCCTTATTTATTTGTAACTCTACTAATATTGACTTAATTGTGATTTTTCTATTTTTATTGGTTTGTACAATTAATATTCCTTTGCTTTCTATTTAAATTATTTCAAATTTGAAGAAAGTTTTAATGACTTTTCAAACAAAAACTTAATTCATAACAAAAAATGATTTTAAAAAAATAACCTTAAATATAAATAATGGTTTTAAAAATAAATATGCGTTTAATATTAAAATAAGCAGCATTATCTTAATATTACTAAAATTATTGAAGAATAAACTATGTGTTGTTACTTGCTTGTTTGCTTACTTACTTGTAAATCAAAATATGAAAAAATAGCTTTTATTTTTTAGACACTAACCCATTAATTTTAAATTGTTTGCTTTTCTAAAGTAAGTATTGATTTTGAATGTTTGAATTGAATAAAATCATATTATTATTCTTGATTTAAATGCAATTTATATGAATCATTTTCTTTTTAAATTTTAAATGCTTATAGAGCATTATTAGTAACAAATTTTTTAAATAAAATTATAAATAGATCCATTAATCTATAAAAAAATTTATTGATAGCTCATTTTTTGAAATTCTTCTATTTTAAATAAAAAAACTTATTCACTAAAAACAATCAAATAAACAAATAAACAAAGATCTTTTAATATTTGGATATGTAGTCAAACATTTTAAATTCAACTAAAGTTTAAAAAAATTTATATTTTAGATTATAAAATTATTTAAATCTAAAAAAAGAAAGCATTTTCGCTTGTTGATAACTAAGTAAACTTTTTAACAAAAAAGCATGATATTAATAATTTATTTGTTTATTTTAAGATTTTAGGGAAAATAATTGATTGAATTTGTCCATCTATTTATTATCCAAAAATATTTAATAAATTATTATGAAAATTTGTTAAGGGTTTTACATTTTAACATGCGTTATTATTCCTACATTTATTAATTTTCTTTTGATAGCAATTTTGAAATCCTCATCCTCATCCCATAAGTAATTTATCAATTATTAGATATAATTAAGTTAAGTAAGTTTTCAAAAATATTTAATTAAAATTACAATCAAAATAACTAACTTTAGAGCAAATCATTTGAAGACAAATTCACAAAATTTTAATAGATCTTTTAATTTTTAAATCTAATATTACAAAATTCGAAAATGAATATTTAGCTTCATAGAAACTAAGACATTTGCATAATGTCATCAGCGCTTAAATAACATTTTGCTGAAATAAATATGCAAATATTCAAATATGTACAATTCCAAAATACTCAGAAATACGAATCAAAAGTTTGGAAATAAAATTGAATTTGTTTCAATCTAATAAATTCTATTTATTGAAAAAGACTTATCACTAGAAATTTATCTACTAATTAATTAAAAATTTCAGGCTCTTTGAAATATATTTAGATGTAAGTCTATCTTTTATTCACATTAAAACAAGATTTTGAAAATTAATTTTTGACAATTTTTTAGGCGCAATCTTACTAAGCAAGTAAAAAATAATTCTCAGCTATTTGTAAATGAGATTCAAATATTATTACTTAAAACATGTCATTTTATTTACTATTCAATCATTTATAATTGTTATCTATTTATCTCATTAAAAGACTTTTTTGTAAAATATTGGACTTTCAAACTCACTAATAAACTATTTTTTAATCAAAATTTAAAACAAACACTTCTAAATCAAGCGTGATTACTCTATTTTAACAATTAAAGGGTTACAAAAGATTTTTTCTTTTCATTTTTTTGTTAAAACTTTTTTCAGTCAATTTATTTCATTAGAGATGTGGCGGATAGCAAAATTGGTTTTAACAGTATATTGATTTATCATTTAAGAGAATATTTTATATAAATTTTTTTATTTTTTATGTAGCATTCATTAAAATATTACTGAAAGATATTTTTTTTTAATTTGATAGGGTGAGGTATCAAAACCAAAATTGTTAACTTATTTATTTAGTTTTTTATAGCTAATAACTAATATACTCAACCAACTAGCTCGCCTGATTAAAGAAGCTTAAGAGATTTTTTTATTTAATAAATAGTAAATTGGACTTTCAAAAATCTTCTTTATTTTCTTTTAAAAAATGTTATTTATAAACTAAATTTTTATATTTATTAAAGTATTAGCTTGCTTATACTAACTAAAAGTGTATATTACTACTTATAATTTTTTCTTAATATTTGATAATATAAATTAGCCCCTTATTTATATCCATTCACTCATTTTATTTTATTTAGTTAGAATGCTTATTATTAACTTTTCTTCATCTAATAAATTAATTAAAGTACATACATGCATACATACCTTCTTTCTTATATTTTATTATATTTTAGAAGAAAAAAGTTAAATTCAAAATTTTTATTCTCAATATCAATATAAATACCTAAATCAAACAACCTCTTTTCATAATAATTAATTAATTAAAAAAGAATTCAATAAAAACAAAAATTTAAATAAAATGACTATTTTAAAGTTATTATTAGCCTTACTTTTAGTAAGCTAAATATTTGCTGCTGGTGCTGATGTTAGTTGTTAAGGTCCATAATGCTCAAGTGATTGCACAGCTGCTCCTACTACTCCTACTGGCTTGTCCTGGTAGTAAGGTAGTGTAGGTTTTTCTTGTGCTATTAATAGCTGTCCTGCAAATACTTCATCAGGACTCGTTGGTGCTTCTGATAACTTCTGTAGATCTTGTCCTGGAACTCCTAACGGCTAAGTTCAAGCTGTCTTTGCTAATACTGCAAAAACTGCTTGTGTAGCTTCAAGTCTAAATTGTGATAGATCTGTTTAATGGACTAATGCAGATTGCCTTATATGTAATGGAACTGGTAACATATATGCTAGGGTTGATAAATCTGGTTGCTAATCAACTGCTCCACCTGGTGCTGATGTTAGTTGCTCTACTGCAACATGCTCAAGTTGCACAGCTGCTCCAAGTGCTCCTGGTACCTTGACCTGGTAGACTGGTTCAGTATCTGGAAAATGTGCTATTAATGGTTGTCCTGCAAGTACTTCATCAGGACTTACTGGTGCTTCTGATCTCTTCTGTCAATCTTGCCCTGGAATTCCTATCGGCAAAGTTCAAGCTGTCTTTGCTAATAATGCATTAACTGGTTGTGTAGCTTCAACTGCAACTTGTGGTACTGGTAGAGGTAATAATACATGGACTGATGCTGATTGTATTGCCTGTTATGGATCTACCGCCTCATACGCTAAATCTGATAAATCTGGTTGCTAAGCAACAACTCCTTCTTCTTCTTCTACAAACTCAATGATAATTTTGAGCTCAGTTTTATTTTTAATTTCATTCCTTTTCTGATTTTTTATGTTTGAATAAAACTCTTTCAAAAAAACAGATTCTTTATAATATTGATTTGATTGTTAGCTCAATATAGTATTATTCTTAACCTTTATATTATATATGTATGCTGATTTGATTGAAAAGTATTATTGTGCATTCAGTTAATTAAACAAAAATTTCTTTTATTTTCTCATAATCATAATCATATTCTTTTTATTTTTAATTTTTTATCAAAAAAAATTTTTCATATTCTATTATCTATCTAACATGCTTTTATTAAAATTAAATTTATTTTACTCTAATTAATAACTTTTAAATTTAAGGAGTTTCTCTTTATTTTATAGAAAAAATTAAATTTGTAGTTTTGCTTTTCTTGAATAATTTACTACCATAAAATTTTTATTAGATCATTTGAATTTCTTATTTTAGAGCAAACTTTTCAATCTAATTAAAGTTAAAATTAATATTAATTTATATAAATACAAACAAATAAGAAAATATGAACATAATATTTTTTAATAATGAATGTAAATTTTCATATTTATTATTTAGATTTAGATATGAATTGTCCTTTTCTAGTTAGATATCTGAAGAAGATTAGTCTGTCTGATGATGTTTCTCTTTAATCAAAATCAGTACTATAATCCAAATCTAATTAAAAATTTCTCAAATTCTCAATATTGTCATTACTATTCTCATCATCTATTAGTTAGTGTGTCTATTTCGATAAATTCAGAATCCTCAATTATTTGATTTGGAAGCTAAACAATTTCTTCTTAAATCTCTATCTCCAATATATTTTATTTTGAATAGAATTCTTCTATTCATTTTTTCAATTTTTACCAGCTAAATGATCATTTTTTTAATATGCATTTTTCTTTACAAAGAAATCATATTCCTTCGGAAAATCATGTTATAATTATATTTGCTTTTTTAAGTGCTTTTTAATCAGTTCTAAATTTTATTATTATTTATTAAGATCTCTCTTTTTAATGCTATTTTTATAATTGGTATTGAGAAATCAATTTCATTAACTGTTACTGTTAGAAGCCTAACAAATTGATATTTCTTAATTTTTTTTGCTTTATATAAGATCAAGCTGTTATTTTTTGTAACTTAAAGCACGTGGTGGTGAATGCAGATGTATTTCAATCATAATTTATCTTTAATAGCTTCTTACATCCATTATAATTATATAAATATTAAGGATTTATTTTTTAAGATAATTTGATTATTAATTTTTTTATAATCACGCTAATAAATCTATCATAATCACTCAACATAACTAAACAAAAAATTACATTTTTAATAAAAATTTTTAAAACAGTCTTTTTAATTTGTTTCAAAAGTTATTTGACTGAAATAATTTTATTTACAATTATTTTTTATCAAAATTGTATGTTTTTTATAAAAGAAAAAAATATTATTATTTATCTTTAAAATGTCATCAAAAAAGATTATGAAATCGAAAATTGTTAAATCAATCAATATTCATAAATTATTATTAATATTACTTAACACAGAAATATATAAGCTATGCAATAAAAAATTATATATAATATATAAATTTAGATTTAAATTAAATTTTATTTTCACATTATATTTTTAAATTCTTAAAAGATATTTTTACAAAACATATACAATAAACTATTAAACTTAATATATTAATTATATATCATCTACAATATATAGTTTTTTCCACTAATCTCTTCATTTTAAAAATTTTAGTTTTTAATTATTTTGTTCCATAATCACGTAATTTATAATGGCTTTATTTATTTATTTAGATAAAAATAATTAATTATTAGCAAAAACTTTGGAAAAAATCAAAAAGATGAAGGAAATGCTGTTAGCTAGTTAAAATAAAAGTTTAAGTTGAAAAAATAAATAAAAAATAATGAGAAGGAATATTATAAACTATTAAGAGTGATCAATTTAGATACAAAAAAATAATTATATTATTATTTTTGTATGTTTTATAAATGAAAATTAATGAACTATAATTGATTGCTTTATAAATTAAAAAAAAAAAACAAATATTGCTGATTAAACAATTAAATTTTTTACAAGAGCTCAAGTTTTAGTGTCGAAAGATAAGTGCATTTAACTAAATTAGAACCCA
>NW_002476470.1:47088-58184 GCF_000189635.1 Tetrahymena thermophila SB210 | reverse complement strand
TCAATTTCATTGTAACTTATAATATTTATTAAAATATTTAGTTAATTATTAAAAAGTTGGAAGTAAAGAAATTTATTAAAAACATGAAAATTTAAATTTTTAAAAACATTTTTAGAATAAAGTGAAAAATTGAATGAGAAAAATAGGCGATAAAGTATAAATAAATTAAAAATAAAACAACCAAATATAGTATTAATATTTTAAATATTTTGCTATGAATTATCTATGAACTGATTGTTATGATAACATAAAATTTAAATAAAGAATATTAAATATTTTACTTAAGGATGAGAGACAAATTTGAAAGTTGATTACATTTAGCTAAACCTTAGCTTAAATTTGATGCTCCCTGTGAGCTAATTTCGTTATTACTTTTAAGTTTCAATAAATTATTGTGAGTTAAATAATAATAGAAAAGTTTTAAGAAAATCAAACAGGATAAAAAAAGTTAACTAGTCATATTTATATTGGAAAAAGATAAATGACTAAAGAAAATAAGTATCTATGCAAATATTTTGAATGTTTTCTTACTATCAAATTCCTTTAAAATTTTATAGGTTTTCAAAATTAAATAAAAGAATAACTACAAAATGTTCTTTAAATAAGTAATATTTTTACGAGAGATCAAGTATTAACGTTTTGAGATTAGTATCATGAGTAAAACCAGAAAACAAACTCAAAGCACCCTATGGACCAATTTTATTTTTACTTTGAAAATATAGAAAAAATATTAGTGAATATGAAAAACTTAATAAGAAGAAATTATATTGAAAATTTGCATAAAACTGATACTATCTAAAATAAACTTTAATGAACAAAATTGATTAAGAATTAACTGAAAAATAAGTATTAAAAATTTTTTTTTAGAAAGAAATTACAAATAATGATTTCATTATTTAATATGTTTCATAAACAAATTTCATTAATTAATTATTTGTTAGTATTTCAAGCTAAAAAAAAGCTCTAACTGCTGATTAATAAGTAAACTGTTTTACCTAAGATTGAGAGTAAAGTATGAAATATTACTACACTTAGCTATACATAAACCCAAACTTGATGCTCCCTTATAGCTAATTTAATTTTCTCTTTTATTATTTTTAAATGTTATGTGAGTTTATGTTCAAATAATTGAGAAAATTAAATATAAAGTTGATAAAATAAATTAGTGACTGCAAATAGGTTATCAAAAATAATTATTATATAAACAAAAAAAACATAAACATAAAGAAACAACTAGAATTTTTATTACTTTTCTATTTATTTTATATAATAATTTTTAATCTTCAAAATTAATAAAATGTTGTTAAAAAAAATAAATAAAAAAGCGATTATTAATTACTAGAGTTCAAGTATTAAAATTGAAATTTGAGTGCATTGAGATAACCCAGTACATATACTTGATATGCTCAAGTCATCAATAGAAGTTGAACTATTTATATTTAGAATAAATTTGAGAAGAATAAAAATTAAGCAAATGAACGTAAATAAGGAATTAAACAAAATTAAAATACAAAAAAAACAACCAATTAATTAACTTATTAAATAATTATTTTACAACTTATCTTAAGAACAAATAAATTTCTTAATAATTTAATAATTTAATCATATTAAATAAATGGCAGAAATGCTAAAAAATTAAAATAAGCTATTTTTACCTTAGGTTAATTCTTAAATTTGAGAGATTGATATATTTAGTTAAAATAGAACCTAAGTTTTATGAACCCTATGTCCCAATTTTATTGCTACTATTAACATTCATAAAACTTATCAAAATTAATGTGAAAAATTTGAATAAAAAATAAAGACTGATAGCTAGCTAGCTAACTAACTAAATAAATGCATATTCAAAGTTTAATAAATAAATATTTTTTGATTTAGATAAAAGTAAATAAACAAAAATTTTAAGAATATTATTAAAAATAATTAATAATTTGTTGATTTTGCATATTTTCTTAGTATTTAATTAATCTTAGAAATCAAAAAATAAAATTTTTTATAAAAGGGTATTAAGCGCTCTTACTTAAGGTGGACTGTCAAATTTGAGAGATTACTGCACTTAGATAAACCAGGATACATACCTTATAAGCCAAATCCAACAATTTAATTGGAACTTTTAATACAAAGAAAATATGCGATTTAATATAAAAAAGCATAGGGAAATATATTAAAAAGAGAGTTAAAAATAAAAATAAGAATAATGAATAAATAAATAAATAAAATTAATAATAAATATAACAAACAAAATATACATTCATACATATATTAAATGATTAAGATTAATTAAATATTAACAAAAATAATTAAATTATTTTTACTTGAGATTGAGTGTCAAATTTGTGAGATTATTCCACTTAGCTAAATAAGAAAGCAAACTCTATGCACCCTTTGAACCAATTTTATTGTCACTATTAATTTTTAGAATTTTATTTGCCAATTAATAAAAAATTATGAGATATTTTAAAATAAAAACAATGAAAAGTAATGACTTTTGAATTAAATTTAAATAAAATAATATAATAAACTTTGCACTCATTTTCACTCATCAGTTGTCAGTTGGTAAATTATTTATTATTATTAATTTCCAAAAAAAAGTAAAACTTATTGAATACAAAATCTAAAAAATTTAAAAGTAGTACTTACTGCTGAATAAAAAATCGAATAAATTATTTTTACTAGAGATTGAGGTTTAAAGTTGAGAGATTAGAGCACGAAAATAAACTAGAACTCAAGCTTAAAGCACCCTATGGACCAATTAAATTAGAACTTTTAAATTTAGAAATAATATATAATTTTAATATCAAAAAAAATACTTAAGTTATTTAAAAAAAAACTGATAACTAAATAATTCAAAACGGAATTTAAAGTTGATATAATAAATAAATAATTTTTGAGCAAATAAATGAATTAAAAAATAAGCACAAATACATGATTAAGCATTAATAAAAAAATTTTCATTAACACTTAAAATCTTTTCAAATTATAAATATGATCCAATATATCTTTAAAACATATGAAATATTTTACCTAAGATTAAGAGACAAATTTTAGAGATTAGTACACTTAGCTAACCCTGAACCGAGGAACGATGCACCCTATTCCCCAATATAATTAAACCTATTAAGGTTTACAAATTTATTCGATTAAAATATAAAAATGGAATTATATTAAAAATTTGTAACTAAAATGGAAATTTAAAGTGAAAAAAAAAATATTAATTTTGAAAAGAAACAGAAAGCTAATTTAAAATAAATAATCAAAATTGATAGAAAATTAAAATAAAACGATTTATTTTCATGTCTGTCTTGTAAATTTTTTAAGTTATAAAATAATTGATTTGATTTTGAAATATAAAATATATCGCTAATCTTTAACAATAATAGATAAAAAAACTATTTTTACTATAGATTCAATGACAAATCAGAGAGTTTACTACATTTAGCTAAGCTAGAACATAAAGCAGAAGTACCTTATGCTCCTATTGAATTTGAACTATTAAATATTAAATAAAATGTGAGTTTTTATCACAAATTAAAAAAATCCTTAAAAAAAAGAAAGAAAAAGTTGAAGTTAAAATTATTCAAATTTAATATTGATAAAATAGTTAAAGGATTAAATGAATTGTATTTAGTTATTAATCAAACGTAATATACAACCAAAATCATAGTGGTTTATCACAATTAAATATATTTATTATTTCTAGACAGCTTTTATCAAATTAAAAGTAGCAAAAAATATTAATTAAAGCAGTTAGATAAAACAAATTTACTTTAGACTAAGCGTAAAATTTTAGAGATTACTGCATTTAGCTAAACTAGAACCCAAGCTTGATGCGCCCTATGCACCAATTAAGTTTTTACTTATTATATTTATAAGAATATGCGAGTTTATATTAATGAAAATTGGAAAGAAAATAAAATTGGAAAATAATTATCCAAATAAGTAAATAAAATTATAATTTAGAATATCTAATTAAAAAAATTTGTAAATAAGTTGATATAAATCAAATTTTAAGAAATGAGTAATATTATTTTTTATTACATACTTTCTTACTGTTAATTTAATTAATTAATTAATAGCTTATTTATTTGATTTCATAAAATAAAAATGTTAAAAAAATAAATAGTTTGCTTTTTTATATTTACTCAAGATTGATTATCAAACTTTAGAGATTAATGCATTCAGCTATTCCAATTATAAGCTATTTTCAGAAAATTATTTCTCGAGTTAGAAATATAGACAGACTTAGTAGAATAATAAATATTATTTAATATAATATAAAAAAAATTAAAATAAATAAAAAAAAGGTTTTGAAACAGGTTTGTTTCGAACCTGATAGAAGAAAAAAATAAAAAATGTTTAATCAAAATTTACCTCTTAATTTTTATTTTTAATGAATCAAAAAAAAGCTAAGCTCCCTTTTTTATTTTCTTGATTAATTAATAGAACAAACAATCCCAGAATATATTTTAATAAATTAAATATTTTTATATTTTTATTTATTATTCATTATGCGCTAAATGGCTGGGCTTGTAAAAAATGTGCCAGATATAAGTATATCTAAAATTTAAATCAATTAAAAATAATCATCAATTTTAATAACTTTTTGGACACGCATCTATTATTTATCTATTTATCTATTTATCTATCTATCTCTCTATTTATTCTACTTATCTCTTTATATATCTATCTATCAATTTTATCCAAATAAAATATACATTTGAAGTAGAATTTAAGGCATTTAAAAAAATAATTATTTTATTTTTTATTATATTCTAATTAAAAATAAATATTTTGTTTGAGTATTTATTTTAGCCAAATAAAATAAATAGACAATGATTATAAGCAATTTTGATTTGATTAAAAATAATAAATGTTTTTGTTAAATGATAACACCATTTATATATTGTTAAGTCTATGAATAATAAAGTGATTGCTGGTTTTTCTAATATTTATATTTAATTCTAATCTTGATTTTAAACATTTTTGAAATGATTTTGTTTAGTCTTATTATTTTGTTTTACATAATGAAAAGAAAGTAAAAAATAATTCATATTAAAATGAGAATTATAATTTTGAGTCATTTTAGTGGATATATTTTTCTTTTTCGCTGTTTGTTATCAATGTATTTCTATTTGAAAATAAATATTATAAAAAATTATTATAATTTTTTTGAAATAAAATAAAATATTATTCAGATAGAAAATTTAATGAAAAAAAATGACAATTTAAAAAATTAATTTTATTAAATTTAATCTAAATAATATTTTTCAAGAAATTGATTTATTATAATAAGTATTTTGGAAGTGGTTTTATGTTTTATGCCTTTGAATACTTTAAACAAATCAGAAAGACTTAATATATTTTAAATTTTCTTATTTAAATAATTTTAAAAGAAATTAAAGCTGATTTAGATTAATTTTTGACTTTTACTTTAAAACTAAAATAATTTCAAAATAGAAAAATGCTATTCTATTTTTAAATAATTTCACATTTTTATTTCATAAATACATTCATTTATTTAAAAAAAGAGTTGTATTGTTTGATTTCTAAAACTGCTTTAAACACTTTTTAAATAGAAAATAATCATTTTATTTTTAGTCTTGATGCTAAAGAAAATCAAAAAAAACTTATTAATAAACTAATTTATGAACCAACTTACTAAATAACTTAGTAAAAATTTAAATAAATTCATAAGCATTTATGTATGTATGTATCAATAAATAGATATTATGGCTTCCTTTTTTATTGATAAGTTTTTCGAAAAATACCAATCTAAAATTGTCTTAAATAAAGAAAAAGAGAAGTAGTTAATATATTTGATGCGTATTAAATTCAATTGTTCATAATGTTTATGCGTAAAAATAAAAATAAAATCTAACAATTTTAATTCTCCTCTAAAAAATATGAATGAAAATAGTAACTAAAAGATATAAATTACTTAATTAATTTAGTAAATAACAAGTATTAAGAAAGTCATACAATATAATAAATATATCTTATATCCCTTTATATATATTTGTAAGAAAAAATAAATTAGAATATACTTGTTTTTTATCTCAGTATTAATATCTATTAAAATAATATAAACATTTTTAATGACTTAAATTCCTTTTAGTATTTCTAAAAAACAAATGAATATTAACATATATGTTTTATGGATATATATAAAAATTGTATGATTTAAAAAGTCTCTGATTTAGCCTTTTTTTTCTGATTGAGAAACTTAGAAATTTAATTTAATTGATTTTGAATTTGAATAGTAATTCATCAGAATAAATTAACAAACCCTAAAGTCTTAGAAATATGAAAAGTATACAAATAAATAAATAGCCAATTAATTTAATTAAATAAATACTTACAATTCAATTTTCTTAATTCTCCTCTGTTTGTACTACATTATTTAGACAGACAGATTTATATTATTAAATTAATTGTTTAGTTATTTTTTTTCATCTTGATCTTAACCAAATTAATTCAATCTTAGATTACTATGGATTAGATAAAATTCTAAATATATGTCCTCCTTATTGTTAGTTAGCAAACAAAATAATTTTAATAAATTTAAAGGATTGATAATAATTAAAGATGAATTAATTTAATTAAAATCTATCTTAGTAAAATAATTATTTTAAATACTAATTCAAATATAGTTTTTCATGAATGAATTGTATTAAATAGGGAAATTAATCTTTCTTTTTTTAAATTAAAAAATGGATGAACTTGCTTTTTGATTTTAGAATTAAAGAAAAAATTTAGAAAAAAAATAGTGGAAGATACCATTTATAAAATATAGATTTAAATTTATGATATTTATTAAAATATAAAATTATTTTTAAAGTTGTTAATTTATTTTTAAAACAAACAAATTCATTTAGACTAAAAGAAAAAATAATTCGATCATAACATTTTAATTGAACCAGCAATATCAAGTAAATTTTGAACGAATTGATTGATTATGCTGCTGTAGTCTTTTGTTAAAAAATCATTTAATTCATTTTAGAAAAAAAATAATGGATGTATGGATGCCATTTATAAAATATAGATTTATATTTATTTACTTAGGTAAAATATAAAATTATTTTAAAAGAAGTTTATGTATTTTTTAAAAACAATCGAATTCATTTAGAGTAAAAGTAAAATAATTCAATCTTAACATTTTATTAACTAGCAATATAAAGTAAATTTTGAATGATTTGATTGATTGTGCTGTTGTAGTCTTTTGTAAAAAATTCACTTAATAAAATATTGTTTTTTCCTTTCTTTGCAACTTTTTTATACAAGATTAATTGTCATCCATTTTAAGACAAATCAATTAATAAATAAATAAATATATTTATCTAAGTACTAAATAAAAATAGATTTTTTTTGGTTGAAGTATGTAAATAAATTAATATTTTTACACAAGATCTTTAATAAAATTCAAATAA
The DNA here is from genome assembly GCF_000189635.1 of Tetrahymena thermophila SB210. Taxonomy (NCBI): domain Eukaryota; phylum Ciliophora; class Oligohymenophorea; order Hymenostomatida; family Tetrahymenidae; genus Tetrahymena; species Tetrahymena thermophila. The sequence continues at coordinate 50,757 of NW_002476470.1, read as the reverse complement.
ACTTAGTGGGTCGGTGAATCTAAAATATTTATATCAGTATTATTTAATTAAATTATACAAAAAGTCTTCAGATCCAATCTATCTTTTTAGATGTGTAAGTATGGACTTATAGATTATAGTCACATCAGAATTTAAAATAGAATAAACATAACAACTCAAAATTCATTTATGATGCAATCAGTATAATTTCTCTAGTTAAAATTATTCAAACAACCATTCTTATTTATATACCCTAAACACGCAAATAAATATACAAACAAACATTCAAAAAAACAAGCAAACATGCTAAAAAATTAATTATTTAAATACCTTTAATTGAATAAAAAAAATGTCAAATCCTTATTATATATGGTATATATTGGTTAATAGATAGTTATACCTAATATAAATATTTACAAATTCGAGAAAGCGCTTTCATTGTCCGTCCTTGGATTTACATTTTAATTAAAATAAAATATAAACTTAAAAATGAAAACAAAATATTTTTTAATTTGATTAATTTTTAGTAAGCATATTGCTTATTTATTTAGTTAATTAGTTAGTTAGCGCACTTTTTTATTGTTTATTTTTTTTTGTTATATGCCATTTTCTTATTTAAAATTATATATGTCATCCATTAAAGGTTATAGATAGACAGCCAGCTGTTATTAATACTTTCCTTTTGTGTGTCTATCTATCTAAGTTTGATTTGATAGTAATATCAATAAAAATTGGTTGAGAGTAATAAATGTACTAATGAATATAAATGTATTAATTTATTTAGTAAATAATATATTTTTATACACAAATGATTTGTGTATCTATGTATAAATGTAAGAATATACATACATAGATACATTGTAGCTTAAATAATTTTTTTTAAAAAACTTGGATATATAAATTGTATAAAATGTAAGTAAGTATATATGTGATTAATTTGATAGTAAAAATTCTTAACTCCACTCTTTGTAGACAATAATTCTTGTATAAATATATTAAGAAGTAAATTGAAATACTATTTTTTAAAGTGAATGAATTTAATTAAAATCAATAAAAAAATATATAAGAATGTTGGGAGTAAATTTAATAAATTTTATTATTAATTTATTGTCTTAAATAATTGATTTAAGGTAAGTCATATATTAAAAAAATAATTGATCATCTTTGATTGATTGAATGAACTAATTTGATTTTAATCATAGATTATTAACAAACAAACAAACAAACTAATTAACTAATTAATTATTTATTTGTCTTTTTAATTAAAACAAATTAGTCTACATTTGAAAATTTATAAGGATATCTTTTAGACTTTTCTCCTTATTTATTTTAAAGTCTACTAATATTGAATTATTTGTGATTTTTCAATTTTTATTGACATTTATCAATCAATATTCCTTTGCTTTCTTTCTATTTAAACTATTTCAAATTTGTAGAAAGCTTTAATGAAACTTTTCAAACAAAAACTTAATTCATAACTAAAAATGATTTCAAAAAATAGCCTTAAATATATTAAAAAGATGGTTTTGAAAATAAATATGTGTTTAGCATTAAAATAAGCAGCATAATATTGACATCACTAAAATTTTCGAAGAATAAACTATTTGTTACTTGCTTATTTACTTACTTGTAAATCAATATATGAAAAAATAGCTTTTATTTTTTTTCGCACTATCTTAAAACTAATTGTTGATTTTGAATGTTTGAATTGAATAAAATCATATTATTCTTGATTTACACAATAATTAACATGAATAATTTTCTTTTTAAATTTTAAATGCTTATAGAGCATTATTAGTAACAAATTTTTTAAATAAAAAAATAAATACATCCATTAATCTATTAAAAAATTTATTGAAAGATGATTTTTTGAAATTCTTCTATTTTAAATAAAAAAAATATATTGGCTAATAACAATCAAACAAGGATTTTCATCTTTTAATTTTTGGATATGTAGTCATTCATTTCCAATTAAAAGTAAAGAAGTATTTATTTTTTAATAATTTTTATTACAAAGGATAAAAAATATGTAGTTAGTTTCCTTATTTAAATTCTTCAAAAATAGCTTTAAAAAATTTAGCTTTTAGATTTTTAAATTATTTTAATCTAAAAAAAGAAAATATTTTCGCTTGTTGATTAGTAAGTAAAATTTTTAGCAAAAAAGCATGATGCTAATAATTTATTTGTTTATTTTAAGATTTTAGGGAAGATAATTGATTGGATTTGTCTATCTATTATCCAAAAAATATTTAACAAATTGCATTCAAAAAAAAAATATTTTTTATTCAAATTTATTTATTTTAAAAAATTATAAAATGATTTACAAAATTATTATGGATATACTTTGTAACACCGCGTATAGAATGTCCTACATTGATTCATTTTCTTTTGATAGCAATCTGAAAAAGTGTAAAAAATTTTGAAATCCCCATCCCGTAAGTGATTAATCAATTATTAGATATAATTAAGTTAAGAAAGTCTTCAAAAATGTTTACTTAAAATTTCAATGAAAATAACTTTCGAGCAAAGCGCTAGAAGGCAAATTCACAAAATTTTAATAGGTCTATAAATTTTTTAATCTAATATTACAAAATTTGAAAATGAATGTTTAGCTTCATAAAGACTTAGTCATTTACATAATGTCATCAGCGCTTAAATAACATTTTGTTGAAATAAACATGAAAATATTCAAATATATACAATTCAAAAATACTCAGAAATATGAATTTAAAGTAAAGAAAATATAATTGAATTTATTTCCGTCTAATAAATTCTTATTCATTGAAATAGACTCACCACTAGAAATTAATAATCAATCAATGAATTAAAAATTCTAGGCTCTTTGAAATAAATTTAGATGTAAGCCTATATTTCACACTAAAACAAGATTTGGATAATTAATTTTTGACAATTTTTTAGGCATGGATATATTATTAAAGATGTAACAAATTAATATCAATTATTTATAAATGAAATTCAAATATTATTACTTAAAACATGTCATTTTATTTACGAAGCAACAGTTTATAAATATTATACATTTATCTCATTAAGTTACTATAATTTTACTTGGAATCTTTGAAAAAAAATGCAATTGTTGGAGTTTTTAAGTATATTTATTAATTGATACAAACATTAAATCATCTATAGACTTTTCTGTAAAAGCATAGGACTTTCAATATATTGATTGATTGACTCACTCACTAATAATCACAAACACTTATATATCAAGGGTGATTACTCTATTTTAACAATTTATAGGTACAAAAGATTCTTTTTTCCATGTTTTTGTTAAAATTTATTTTCAGTCAATTTATTTAATATGGTTCAAGCCAAACACTTACGGATTTGCGGTATAAAAAAATTGCTATTAACATTTTGTGTTTATATAACTTAGTTTAGTTCAAATAAATGAACAATTTTATTTATTATTTTATTTATTTTTAGATATATCATTTAAGAAACATTATTATTTATTTACATTCATATAATTTTGATGATTAAATTAATTTAAATTGTAAATAATAATACATACTCAAATAAATGTATAATTTAAGTATCTTTCATTCTTTTGGCGTATTTATTGATTTTCTAATTATAAATTTTAACAAAAAATGGATTAATAAGATCTACATTTTATCTATCTCTCAGAAACTTTTTTGATCACACTTTAATTAAATTAATATTTTT
>NW_002476470.1:0-46988 GCF_000189635.1 Tetrahymena thermophila SB210 | reverse complement strand
AATTTTCAATTATTTTTGATACAAAAATTAATAGACTTAATTAGTTAATTAGGAAAATAAAGTAATAGATACATAAAGATGTTTTTTTTTAAATCAAATAGGGTAAGGTATCAATCAAAATCAAAAATTGTTAGTTATTTATTTATTTAGTCTTTTATAACTAATAAATAATATGCTCGACAAACTTAAGATATTTTTTTTATTTAATTGATATGATTATCAAAAAATCCTCTTTAATTTCCTTTAAATAATGCTTTTCATAAAAAATCTATCTTTTTATTTTTACTAATGAATTAGCTTGCTTTTACAAACTAAAATCATACACTACTACTTAAATTGTATATAAATTAATTAGTCAATCCCTTATTTATACCATTTATTATTTATAATTTAGAATGTTCATTATTTATCAACTTGTTTTGTTCGAATTAATTAAATTCCCTACCTTCATAAATTTAATTACATTTTAGAAGAAGAAAAAAATTAAATTAAGAAATTTTATTCTATCTATCTATCCTTTCAAATACCTAAATCAAACAACCTCTTTTCATAATAATTAATTAATTAAAAAAGAAAATCATAAAAACAAAAATTTAAGTAAAATGAATATTTTAAAGTTACTAATTGTTTCGCTTTTAGTAAGCTAAATATTTGCAGCTGCTGATGCTACCTGCACTGGTACTGGATGTGCTTCTCCTGCTAATTGCCCAGCCCCTCCCACTGTCACTCCTCCTTTGACTATGACTTGGGCTAATGGTGTAGCCTCTGGAAAATGTGCACTTAGCGCTTGTCCTACAGGTGGTGCTACATTTACTGGTGCTTCTGATCCCTTCTGTCAATCTTGTCCTGGTACTCCTAGTGGCAGCGTTCAAGCTGTGTTTGCTAACGTTGCAGGAACTGCTTGTGTTGCTGCAGGTGCAACTTGTGGTGCTGGTAGAGCTGCTAATACCTGGACTAACTCAGATTGCCTTGCCTGTTATGGTAATACTTAACAATATGCAAAGGCTGATAGATCTGCTTGCTAAGCAAATCCTATTCCTGGTGCTGATGCTACCTGCACTGGTACTGGATGTGCTTCTCCTGCTAATTGCCCAGCCCCTCCTACTGTCACTCCTACCATGACTATGACTTGGGCTAATGGTGTAGCCTCTGGAAAATGTGCACTTAGCGCTTGTCCTACAGGTGGTGCTACATTTACTGGTGCTTCTGATCCCTTCTGTCAATCTTGTCCTGGTACTCCTAGTGGCAGCGTTCAAGCTGTGTTTGCTAACGTTGCAGGAACTGCTTGTGTTGCTGCAGGTGCAACTTGTGGTGCTGGTAGAGCTGCTAATACCTGGACTAACTCAGATTGCCTTGCCTGTTATGGTAATACTTAACAATATGCAAAGGCTGATAGATCTGCTTGCTAAGCAAATCCTATTCCTGGTGCTGATGCTACCTGCACTGGTACTGGATGTGCTTCTCCTGCTAATTGCCCAGCCCCTCCTACTGTCACTCCTTCTATGACTTTGACTTGGGGTAATGGTGTAACCTCTGGAAAATGTGCACTTAGCACTTGTCCTACAGGTGGTGCTACATTTACTGGTGCTTCTGATCCCTTCTGTCAATCTTGTCCTGGTACTCCTAGTGGCAGCGTTCAAGCTGTGTTTGCTAACGTTGCAGGAACTGCTTGTGTTGCTGCAGGTGCAACTTGTGGTGCTGGTAGAGCTGCTAATACCTGGACTAACTCAGATTGCCTTGCCTGTTATGGTAATACTTAACAATATGCAAAGGCTGATAGATCTGCTTGCTAAGCAAATCCTATTCCTGGTGCTGATGTTACCTGCACTGGTTCTGGATGTGCTTCTCCTGCTAATTGCCCAGCCCCTCCTACTGTCACTCCTACCATGACTTTGACTTGGGGTAATGGTGTAAACTCTGGAAAATGTGCACTTAACACTTGTCCTACAGGTGGTGCTACATTTACTGGTGCTACTGATCTCTTCTGTCAATCTTGTCCCGGTACTGCTAACGGTAGCGTTCAAGCTGTGTTTGCTAACACTGCAGGAAATGCTTGTGTTGCTGCAGGTGCAACTTGTGGTAATGGTAGAACTGCTAATACCTGGACTAACTCAGATTGCTTAGCTTGCAATGGTAATACTAGTTAATATGCTAAGACTGATAGATCTGGTTGCTAAGCAACAGCTCCTACTTCTTCATCTTCATCAAACTCAATGATATTTTTGAGCTCAGTTTTATTTTTAATTACATTCCTTTTCTGATTTTTTATGTCTGAATTAAACTCATTCAAAAAAATAAATTTTTAATAATACTTATTTGATTGTTAGCTCTATTATATAAGCTTTTAACCTATATATTGTGTATGCTGATTTGATTGAAAAGTATTATTGTACGTTCAATTATTTATATTTCTTTTTTGATTTTATTTTCTCTGAAAATAAAATTCTTTTTTTTCATTTTTAAATTTCTTATTAAAAAATATTTTTCAATATACCGTAAATAAATACTTTATCTTAAGCCGATTCTAATTTAAGACGGTCTTCTAATTTGAGTAGACTATGGAAAGAAAAAATAATAATAAAGAGGAAAAAGTTATAATTCTCTTTATAAGAAATTAAGAAATATAAAATCATAAATGGATCTAAATAAAAAATACTAAAACCAAATAAATATTGCTTCTATTATATTATATTAAATCAAATTTTTTCTTTTTAATAATAAGTAATAATACCTAAGGAATTTATTTTTTTATTTTATTTCAAATTTTTATAGTGTCTTTCTTTTATCAGTTGATTTCTGATAAATTATTCTCAAACTGGTTAATTATTTTAATTTAATTAAAGAGTCTATCTTTCTATATTTCCTCTGATTTATGTCAATATAATGTCTTCTATAAGTTAATACCTGAAAAATTATGTTTAAAACAGACGCTTTAATTATTTTAAATTAAATTATAGAGTCTATATTTTAATATTTATTTCCTCAAACTGAAAGAAAATATTATTTTCAAATTAGTTTTTTAGTTTATTTAAAATGAACAAGAGAGTTTATAATTCATCTAATTGGATATTTATTTTCTCAAATCTTTGATAATTTAATGTTTATAAACAGTTTTTTTATGATAAATTAGATTTAAGCTAGTTTCATGAATTCCTTTAAATTTAATTAAATAACCTATTATTTAATATATTCTCAAATTCATAATAGTTTCATTTCTTTAAATAGTTGATTTTTGATAATTAAAGTTTGTACTTGTTATTTTTTCTTGTTTTAAATTGAATTAAAGTGTCTACAATTCGATATTTTCTCGAATAATTAATAATGTTGTGTCTTTAAACACTTGATTTCTGATGAAATATTTTCAAACTAGTTGCTTGAAATTTTTAAAGTTGAATTAAAGAGTCTATTTTTGTTTATTTCTTCAAATTAATAAAAAATTTAAAAAAATGATAAATTAGAAGTATTCTTTTAGACTAATTAACTAAAGATATACAATCAAATACTTGTTAGCTTTTCTAAAATTTTTATAATTAATTAATTAATAAACAACTAAATAAATATTAAGGTAAAAAATTTTGTTCAAAAAATAATAAAGCTTTATTCTTTCAGGGAAAATAAAATGAAGGATTTTAATCCATTAAAAGATTTAAAAAGAGTCTTAGTCAGCTAAGTGTAGTAAGACCACAGGGAATATTTTAAAAATAGAAATAAGTGAAAATATTTTAGATAAAATTGACTTTGATAATATTCTCAATAAGATTTTTCCAAATATTCATGAATTAGTCTTAAAAATTAATCATTGTTTTTTGAATGGAAATTTTCTTAAGAGCTTGCAAAGAACTTTAGTAAAACAGAGTTAAATTAAGAAATTATTTATTTAATTTTTAAGAATCAAATGTTAATCTAAGAAATAGATCTTATCATTTATATAATTTTTATAAAATACATTTTACAGTGATCAATCTATATAATTTAATTTTGTTAATGATAGATTGGTAATAGCTTTGGGTCATTGCAAAATAAGCTTAGATGAGCTTGATATTGATCCGTCTGTGTGGATTAAAAGAAGCTTATTTAATGAATATAATGTAATTGTTAATTCAAATTAGAAAGAGTTTATTAAAGTACTAAAAAAAATGATTAGCAACAATTTAGACAAATTCAAAATTGAATTAATATGGCAAAATTAGCTACTTTGCAGATTATCTAATGTTTTCATGTTTAAATAAAAACATATAAAACTTATTTTTTAAGATATTAACGACTTGATTTTAGTGCTATTTCATTAAAGGCAATTAGCCTAGTTGGTTGAGTTTTTTATAGATATAAAAAATGAAGATATTATTCGTTAATTGCCAAGAAATATTTCAGAAAAAATAAAATAAAGACACAACTTTAGTTATGAAGTAGGCAAAAAAATAACAATTTTAAGCTTTATTTCAGAAAATATATTCAAAAATAAATGCCAAAAATAATTATAAGAGGTCATTAAAAATTAAGATTTGTTAAATAAAAATATTAATATGACTTTGAATTCTTAGTTTAAGCTGTAATTTTTCAAAGAATATATTTTACCTGACTACATTAAATACAATGAATAAAATGCCTATATAATTAATTTATGTTTTTTTAATTATTACTACTAAAAATTAGCAAGTATTAACTACAAGAAAGATGTTAAAAATAAAAGAAATACCATATAAATCAATTTAGAAAACATAAACTATCCTGCTGAAGTATTTTAAAAATATTTTGATGAAATTCAATATCTCAAAACATAAGAGATTAAAATAAAACTATTTTGTTTGGAAGAAAAAATAAATTAAACATTTTTAGACCAAATAAATAAAATTGTTTGCTTTTAAAAATAAAATATAACAAAATTCTCTCTTGATTAAAATTATGAAAGTTTTATTGAAGAATACCCATTTATCTCTAATATAAAACATCTTAAAAGAATTTAGCTTAAATTAAGGAATATTTTTTCTTTATTAGATTTCTTACTAAAAAATAGAAAGCATTTAAAGATGAATACAAATAATTACTTACATTTGGGTGTTGAGTTAAAAAGTAAAGAATATATAGGATATGAATAATAGTAAACTATATAGATTTTAAATACTTTAAAAAAATTGTAATCTAGTGATTACAACAGAATTGCTAGCTTAAATATCTTTAATATTGATCATTTGTTTAAATTAGTTTTACACTAATTTTTAAAGTATCAAAGACTTGCAAACATTTATTTTTCAGAAGACTCGTATTCTTATTTAAAAAATAAATACTATTTTGATAATTATGATCATTCGTAGCATGATGATCTTCTTCACTATCACTTGAAATATCAAAAAAATGTACGAAATAATTATCAAAAATATGGTAAAGCTCATTTTGCTTATCTCTTAATCGATCATAACGATCATTTATGCAGAATCAATGCATAAGAATACTGTAACTGTGATAATAAAAAAATGAGGAAAATATTAGAATAACCTGATGAGTATTTTGAAAGTTTATTTTTTTTTTGTAAGGATTTTACAAGTAGATATTATTATACTGCATACATAGAACCTAACCTCTCAATTTGACATAAAATATAAATGTTTGTTTTCTAAAATATTAATTTATTTACTATATTCTATATTAAAATATTTAATGAATAAGACATTTTTTTTTTTTAAATTTATTATTTTAACAAAAACATTGAAAAATAATCTTTTGTACCCTATAAATTGTAAAATAGAGTAATCACCCTTGATTTATAAGTGTTTGTGTTTATTAGTGAGTCAATCAATATATTGAAAGTCCTATGACTTTACAGAAAATTCTATAGATGATTTAATGTTTCTATCAATTAATAAATAAACTTAAAACTCCAACAATTGCATTTTTTTTTCAAAGATTCTAAGTAAAATTATAGTAACTTAAAGAGATAATTGTATAAAATTTATAAACTGTTGCCTCGTAAATAAAATGACATGTTTAAAGTAATAATATTTGAATTTCATTTACAAATAGTTGATATTAATTTGTCACATCCTTAATAATATATCCATGCCTAAAAAATTGTCAAAAATTAATTATACAAGTCTTGTTTTTGTGTGAAATTTAGGCTTACATCTAAATTTATTTCACAGAGCCTAAAATTTTTAATTCATTAATTTATTAATTTCTAGTGGTGAGTATATTTCTATGAATAATAATTTATTAGACGGAAATAAATTCAATCATATTTTCTTTACTTTAAATTCATATTTCTGAGTATTTTTGAATTGTATGTATTTGAATATTTTCATGTTTATTTCAACAAAATGTTATTTAAGCGCTGATGACATTATGTAAATGACTAAGTCTTTATTAAGCTAAACTTTAATTTTTAAATTTTGTAATATTAGATTAAAAAATTTATAGATCTATTCAAATTTTGTGAATTTGTCTTCTCGTGCTTTGCTAGAAAGTTATTTTAATTGAAATTTTAATTAATCATTTTTGTAGACTTACTTAACTTAATTATATCTAATAATATAGCACTTTGCTATTTTAAAAAATGGCTATTGCTGCTAAACAGCACATAGCCATTAGGTTTTAAAAGTAAAAAGAAAATATCTTTTTTAATTTTTTTATATGTATTTATGAATCAAATTTAATTTGTAAAATGAGGGCACAATGGAATATTTTAAGATTTAAAAAAGGAGGGCAATTATATAAAAAATAAAATATATTTTCATGATTTTGTAATTCAAAAAATCCTCTTTAATTTCCTTTATAAAAAAATAAATTAGTCAATCCCTTATTAAGACCATTTATTATTTATAATTTAGAATGTTCATTATTTATCAACTTGTTTTGTTCGAATTAATTAAATTCCCTACCTTCATAGATTTAATTAAATTTTAGAAGAAAAAAATTAAATTAAGAAATTTTATTCTATCTATCTATCCTTTCAAATACCTAAATCAAACAACCTCTTTTCATAATAATTAATTAATAAAAAAAGAAAATCATAAAAACAAAAATTTAAGTAAAATGAATATTTTAAAGTTTCTAATTGTTTCGCTTTTAGTAAGCTAAATATTTGCAATAGGTGGTGGTAGTGTTAACTGCCTTGGTTCTGGATGCGCTTCTCCTACTAATTGCCCAACTCCTCCTACTGTCACTCCTCATTTGACTATGACTTGGGGTACTGGTATAAAACCTGGAACTTGTATGCTTAGCGCTTGTCCTGAAGGTGTTGATACATTTACTGGTGCTACTGATATCTACTGTTAATCTTGTCCTGGTGTTTCTATTACCAACACCCCAGCTGTGTATGCTAACACTTTAGGAAATGCTTGTGTTGCTGCAAGTGCAACTTGTGGTTCTGGTAGAACTGCTAATACATGGACTGACGCAGATTGCTTAGCTTGCAATGGTAATACTAGTTAATATGCTAAAACTGATTAATCTGGTTGCTAAGCAACAGCTCCTTCTTCTTCTCCTTCTCCTTCATTATACTCAAACTCAATGATAATTTTGAGCTCAGTTTTATCTTTAATTACATTCCTTTTCTGATTTTTTATGTTTGAATTAAATTCATTCAAAAAAAAATATTTTTAATAATACTTATTAAATTGTTAGCTCTATTATATAAGCTTTTAACCTATATATTGTGTATGCTGATTTGATTGAAAAGCATTATTGTACATTCAATTATTTATATTTCTTTTTTGATTTTATTTTCTCTGAAAATATTTCTTTTCATTTTTAAATTTATTATTAAAAAATATTTTTCAATATACCGTAAATAAATACTCTATCTTAAGCCGATTCTAATTTAAGACTGTCTTCTAATTTGAGTAGAATAAATGTAAGAAAAAACATGCATAGATACATCGTAGCTTAAATAATTTTTCAAAAAAAAAACTTAAATATTTATTTAATTGTATAAATTGTAAGTATGTATATATGCGATTAATTTTATAGTAAATTCAAAACTCCAATCTTTGTTGACATTATTTCTTTTATACATATATTGAGAAGTAAACAGAAATATTATTTTTTTATAGTTAATGAATTTAATTAAAGTCTATAAAAAAACATATTTATGGTAGGATCCACTGATAAATTCTTAAATAGTTAATTTAAGGTAAGTCGTATAATGAGAAAATAATTGATAATCTTTGATTGAATGTATTGATTTGATTTTGATGTGATTATTTACAAATAAATTAATTAATTATTTATTTGCCTTTTTAATTAAAAAAAATCAACTTTTCTCTTTGTCTGTTTTGTGTCTACTAATATTGACTTATTTGTGATTTTCCAATTTTTTTATAGGTATTCATCAATAAATATTCCTTTGCTTTCTATTTAAATTATTTCAAATTCGAATAAAGTTTTAATGAAACTTTTCAAACAAAAACCTAATTCATAACTAAAAATGATTTCAAAAAAATTGCCTTTAATTTCAAAGATGGTTTTAAAAATAAATATGCGTTTAGCATTAAAATAAGCAGTTTTATATTAACATCATTAAAATTATTGAAGAATAAACTGTTTTTTATTTGCTTGCAAATAAATATATGAAAAAATTGCTTTTATTTTCTTGGCATTAAGCTATTAATAATTTTAAATTATTATCCTAAAAGTAAGTGTTTATTTTGAATGTTTGAATTGAAAAAAATCATTTTATTATTCTTGACTTGATTTATACAAAATTTATATATATAATTTTCTTTTTAAATTTTAAATGCTTATAGAGAATTACTAATTAACAAATTTTTTAAATAAAAAAATAAACGCATCTATTAATCTATTAAAAAATGTATTGACAGATGGTTTTTTGAAATTCTTCTATTTTAAATAAAAAATGTTTGGAGTTTGTTAAATAAAAGTACCTCCCAATAATTGATATTTAGAAAATAGTGTATAGAAAAAATTTAGAAAAAAAATAGTAGATGGGTGTCATTTATAATTAACAGATTTATATTTATGATATTTATTTGTTTGATGGTTAAAATATAAAATTATTTTAAAAGTTGTTTATTTATAAACAAACAAATTCATTTAGACTAAAAGAAAAATAATTCAATCTTAGTAGCAATATATTGTAAATTTGAAAGAATTGATTGATTGTGATGTTGTAGTTTTTTGTAAAATATTCATTTAATAAAATATTGTTTTTTTCGTTTGTTTTTTACTTTTTTTATACAAGATTAATTGTCATTCATTAAGACAAATAAATTATTAAATAAAATATTTAAATATATATATGGACTAAATAGAAATAGATATTTTTTGGTTGAAGTATGTAAATAAATAAATATCTTTAGGTAAAATCTTTAATAAAATAAACTTAGCGGGTAGGTGAATCTAAAATATTTATAGAAGTATTATTTAATTAAATTATTAAAAAAATCTTGAGATATATCAAGATCGATCTTTTTATTAATGTAATTATGCACTTATAAATTGATTGATAGTTACATCAGAATTTAAAATAGAATAAACATGACAACTCAAAATTAATTTATGATTCAATCAACATTATTACCCTAGTTAAAATTATGAAGATTCTTTATATACCTTAAATATGTGAATAAGTATACAAACAAGCAAAAAAACAAACATGCTAGGGTTTACTTAAATATTTTTTATCAGCATTTTGCCTCAAATTTTTGTCATCTCCTGTTACATAGATACATGGTAGCTTAAATTATTTTTCTAAAAAAAAACTTGAATATTTATTTAATTGTATAAATTGTATGTATGTATATATGCGATTAATTTTATAGTAAATTCAAAACTCCACTCTTTGTTGATATTATTTCTTTTATACATATATTGAGAAGTAAACAGAAATATTATTTTTTATAGTTAATGAATTTAATTAATTATGAAAAAACATATTTATGGTACGATCCACTGATAAATTCTTAAATAGTTAATTTAAGGTAAATCATATTATGAGAAAATAATTGATAATCTTTGATTGAATGTATTAATTTGATTTTGATGTGATTATTTACAAATAAATTAATTAATTATTTATTTGCCTTTTTAATTAAAAAAAATCAACTTTTCTCTTTGTCTGTTTTTGTGTCTACTAATATTGACTTATTTGTGATTTTCCAATTTTTTTATAGGCATTCATCAATCAATAATCCTTTGCTTTTTATTTAAATTATTTCAAATTTGAAGAAAGTTTTAATGAAATTTTTCAAACAAAAACTAGATTCATAACTAAAAATGATTTCAAAATAATTACCTTAAATATGAAAGATGGTTTTGAAAATAAATATGCGTTTAGCATTAAAATAAGCAGTTTTATATTAACATCATTAAAATTATTGAAGAATAAACTGTTTGCTATTTGCTTGTCTGTTTGCTTGCAAATAAATATATGGAAAAAATTGCTTTTATTTTCTTGGCATTAAGCTATTAATAATTTTAAATTATTCTTCTAAAAGTAAGTGTTGATTTTGAATTTTTGAATTGAATAAAATCATATTATTATTCTTAACTTGATTTACACAAAATTTATATATATTTTAATTTTCTTTTTAAATTTTAAATGCTTATAGAGAATTACTAGTTAACAAATTTTTTAAATAAAAAAATAAACGCATCTATTAATCTATTAAAAAATGTATTGACAGCTGATTTTTTGAAATTCTTCTATTTTAAATAAAAACGATTATCCAAATACCTTTAATTGAATAAAAAAATTGTCAAATCCTTATTACTTATTGTATATATTTATTAAAAGATAGATAGTTACACTCAATATAAATATTTACAAATATGTGAAAGTGCTTTCTTTGTCTCTTCTAGGGATTTACATTTTATTTAAAATAAAATATTAACTTAAAAATGAAAACAAAATATTTTTTACTTTGATTAATTTTTAGTAAGTATATTGTTTATTTATTTATTTAGTTAGTTAGTACACTTTTTTGTTGTTTATTTTTTTTGTTATATGCCATTTTCATATTTAAAATTACTTATGTCATCCATTAAAGGTTATAGACAGACAGAGAGTCAGATGTTAGTAATACTTTTATTTTATTTGTCTATCTAAATTTGATTTGATATTACTATCAATAAAAATTAATTGGGATAATAATAATGGTAAGATGCATTAATTTAATAAATTTTGTTATTAATTTATTATTTTAAATAATTGATTTAATGTAAGTCATGTTACTAAGAAATAATTGATAGTCTTTGATTGAAAGAATACATTAAAATTAATTCAGGGTAATAAGTTATCTAATCAATCAATATAAATAAATTAATTTATGAAGTAAATAATTTATTTTTTGTACGCAAGTGACTTGTGTATCTATGTATAAATGTAAGAATATACATATATAGATATATGGAAGCTTAAATAATTTTTTAAAAAAACATGAATATATTATTGTATTAAATGTATGTATGTATATATTTAATTTTATAGTAAAAATTCTTAAATCCACTTTTTGTCAATATTAATTCTTATATAAATCTATTAAGAAGTAAATTGAAATATTATTTTATGTAAGCTAATAGATTTAATTAAAATCAATAAAAAAGCATATAAGTTGGTTGTATGATCTAATTTGATAAATTTTGTTCTTAATTTATTGTCTTTAATAATTGATTTAAGGTAAGTCATGTTACTAAAAAATAATTGATAATCTTTGATTGAATGAATACATTTAAATTAATTCAGGGTAATAAGTTATCTAATCAATCAATATAAATGCATTAATTTATTAAGTAAATAATTTATTTTTTATAAGCAAGTTACTTGTGTATTTTGTATAAATGTAAGAATATACATACATAAATACATGGAAGCTTAAATAATTTTTCAAAAAAAACTTGAATAAATGATTTTATAAATATATGTATGTATATAAGTGAGTAAAAATTCTTAACTCCACTCTTTGTCAATATTAATTCTTATATAAATATATTAAGAAGTACATGGAAATATTATTTTATGTAAGCGAATAGATTTAATTAAAATCAATAAAAAGCATATAAGTTGGTTGGATGCTTAATTTAATAAATTTTATTATTAATTTATTGTCTGTCTATTAATTTTGACTTATTTGTCATTTTTCAATTTTTATTGTCATTTATCAATCAAAATTCCTTTGCTTTCTATTTAAATTATTTAAATTTGAAGAACGTTTTAATGAAACCTTTCAAACAAAAATTGAATTCATAACTAAAAATAATTTCAAAAAATAACCTTATGAAAGATGGTTTTGAAAATAAATATGAGTTTAAAATAAGTAACATAATCTTAGCATCACTAAAATTATTGAAGAATAAGCTGTTTGTGACTTTTTTAAAAATAAATATATGAAAAAATAGATTTTATTTTTTGGCACTAACCCATTTATAATTTTAAATTGCTTGTTTTCCTACAAAATTATTATGAAAGAATTATTATTGGCTATACTTTGTATCATGCACATCGTATGTCATCCATTTAATTATTTTTGATAGCAATCTGAAAAAGCTTTAAAAAGTAAGATTGGAATCCATCCCATCCCGTAAGTGATTAATCAGTTTTTAGATATAATTAAGTTAAGTAAATCTTCAAAAATGTTTAATTTAAATTTCCTTGAAATTAATTAATTAAGGCTTTTTTAAATTAATTTCAGTGTAAGTCTATAATTCACGTTAAAAAAGATTTAAATAATCAATTTTTATACCAGCAATAATTATCAAGCAAGTAAGAATTTAATATCAGAAATTTGTAAATGAAATTCAAATATTATTACTTTGTTAGAACCCATTTTTTTATTTTTAAACCAATAATTTACAAATGTTTTATATTTATCTTTTTAAGCTTCCATAATTTTACCTGGTATATTAATTTTTTGAGTTTTTAACATTTAATTATTTTTGATAGCAATCTGAAAAAGCTTTAAAAAGTAAGATTGGAATCCATCCCATCCCGTAAGTGATTAATCAGTTTTTAGATATAATTAAGTTAAGTAAATCTTCAAAAATGTTTAATTTAAATTTCCTTGAAATTAATTAATTAAGGCTTTTTTAAATTAATTTCAGTGTAAGTCTATAATTCACGTTAAAAAAGATTTAAATAATCAATTTTTATACCAGCAATTATAATCAAGCAAGTAAGAATTTAATATCAGAAATTTGTAAATGAAATTCAAATATTATTACTTAGTTAGAACCCATTTTTTTATTTATAAACCAATAATTTACAAATGTTTTATATTTATCTTTTTAAGCTTCCATAATTTTACCTGGTATATTAATTTTTTGAGTTTTTATCTTTATTTTATTTTTGGTAGATACATTAAATCATCTATTGACTTTTCTGTAAAAGTATTCTGACTTCCAATAAGTTAAGTAAATCTTCAAAAATTATTAATCAAAATTAAAAACACCCACTTATAAATTATGGGTGATTACTCTATTTCAAACACGTTTTTGATTGTTTAAGATTAATTTTTCCATTTTTTCATACAATTTAAAAAAATAATATAATAGATAATGAAAGATATATTTTCTAAAGTTTGATAGGGTAAGGTATCAAAATGAAAAGCTAGCAAATTTATTTAGTTTTTAAGAGTTAATAACTGATATACTCAACCTACTCGTTGTTTGGTTTAAAAATTTTAAAAGATTTTTTTTAATTTAATAAATAGTAAATATGACTATCAAAAATCATCTTTGTAAGTGTTATTATAAAATTAAGTATTTATTAATGAATCAGCTTGATTGGTTTTTCTAAATAAATGTGTACATTACTACTTTTCTTATAAATTTTTTTTTAATTTTAAAATATAAATTAGATAAATCTATTCTTTATTTAATTTAGTATGCTCATTATTAATTTTTTTTCTTCATATAAATTAATTAAAGTACCTACATATATTTATAGATTTCATTATATTTTAGAAGAAAAAAATTAATTAAGAAGTTGTATTGTCTATATTCTTCTTTATAAATACCTAAATCAAGCAACCTCTTTTGATAATAATTAATTAATTAAAAAAGAAAATAATAAAACAAATTTTAGTAAAATGACTATTTTAAAGTTATTTATAGCCTCACTTTTAGTAAGCTAAATAGCTGCACTAGGTGCTGATGTTACTTGCTCTACTAACGCATGCACAAGTTGCCCAACTGCTCCAACTGCTCCTGGTACCTTGACCTGGTAGACTGGTTCAGCTACTCGATTTTGTGCTATTAATAGCTGTCCTGCAGCAGGTACTTCATCAGGAATTACTGGTGCTTCTGATCTATTCTGCACATCTTGTCCTGGTACTCCTAATGGCTAAGTTCAAGCTATCTATGCTAATTTTGCATAAAATGCTTGTGTTGCTGCAAGTGCAAGTTGTAGTAATACTAGACCTCCTAATACATGGAATGATGCAGATTGCTTTATTTGTCATGGAACTAGCGCCTAATATGCTAAGGGGGATTATTCTGATTGCTAAGCAACTCCACCTGGTGCTGATGTTACTTGCTCTACTAACGCATGCACAAGTTGCCCAACTGCTCCAACTGCTCCTGGTACCTTGACCTGGTAGACTGGTTCAGCTACTGGATTTTGTGTTATTAATAGCTGTCCTGCAGCAGGTACTTCATCAGGAATTACTGGTGCTTCTGATCTATTCTGCGCATCTTGTCCTGGTACTCCTAATGGCTAAGTTCGAGCTATCTATGCTAATTTTGCATAAAATGCTTGTGTTGCTGCAAGTGCAAGTTGTAGTAATACAAGAACTCCTAATACATGGAATAATGCAGATTGCCTTATTTGTCATGGAACTAGCGCCTAATATGCTAAGGGGGATGGTTCTGATTGCTAAGCAACTCCACCTGGTGCTGATGTTACTTGCTCTACTAATGCATGTACAAGTTGCCCAACTGCTCCAACTGCTCCTGGTACCTTGACCTGGTAGATTGGTTCAGTTCCTGGATAATGTGCTATTAATAGCTGTCCTGCAGCAGGTACTTCATCAGGAATTACTGGTGCTTCTGATCTCTTCTGCAAATCTTGTCCTGGTACTCCTAATGGCTAAGTTCAAGCTATCTATGCTAATTTTGCATAAAATGCTTGTGTTGCTGCAAGTGCAAGTTGTAGTAATACAAGAACTCCTAATACATGGAATAATGCAGATTGCCTTATTTGTCATGGAACTAGCGCCAAATATGCTAAGGGGGATGGATCTGATTGCTAAGCAACTCCACCTGGTGCTGATGTTACTTGCTCTACTAATGCATGTACAAGTTGCCCAACTGCTCCAACTGCTCCTGGTACCTTGACCTGGTAGATTGGTTCAGTTCCTGGATAATGTGCTATTAATAGCTGTCCTGCAGCAGGTACTTCATCAGGAATTACTGGTGCTTCTGATCTCTTCTGCAAATCTTGTCCTGGTACTCCTAATGGCTAAGTTCAAGCTATCTATGCTAATACTGCATAAAATGGTTGTGTTGCTGCAAGTGCAACTTGTGGTAATTCTAGAACTACTAATACATGGACTAATGCAGATTGCCTTCTCTGTCATGGAACTAGCGCCTAATATGCTAAGGGGGATGGATCTGATTGCTAAGCAATTCCACCTGGTGCTGGTGCTGATGTTACTTGCTCTACTAACGCATGCGCAAGTTGCCCAACTGCTCCTGGTACCTTGACCTGGTAGACTGGTTCAGTTCCTGGATAATGTGCTATTAATAGATGTCCTGCAGCAGGTACTTCATCAGGAATTACTGGTGCTTCTGATCTCTTCTGCAAATCTTGTCCTGGTACTCCTAATGGCTAAGTTCAAGCTATCTATGCTAATACTGCATAAAATGGTTGTGTTGCTGCAAGTGCAACTTGTGGTAATACTAGAACTACTAATACATGGACTAATGCAGATTGCCTTGCCTGTAATGGAACTACCGCCTAATATGCTAAGGCTGATAAATCTGGTTGCTCTTTAACAGCTCCTTCTTCTTCTTCTTCTTCTTCTACTTCTTCTTCAACAAACTCAATGATAATTTTGAGCTCAGTTTTATTTTTAATTTCATTCCTTTTCTGATTTTTTATGTTTGAATTAAATTCATTCAAAGAAAAGATTAATTATAATACTAATTTGATTGTTAGCTTAATATAGTAGAGTTCTTACTTAACATTTATATTATATATGTATGCTGATTTGATTGAAAAGTATTATTTATTGTACATTCAGTTAATTAAAATAAAATTTCTTTTCTTTTAATTTCTTTTTTTCTTTTCTCATAAACAAATTTTTTACATTTTTAATTATTTATCAAAACAATTTTTTTTAACATCAATTTTCTAACACACCTTTTATTAAAATTTATTTTACTCTTTTTAATCTTTTTTAATTAGGGACTTTTTTTATTTAATAGAAAAATTAAAATTTTTAGAAAAACTAGCTATCTATTCATGAATAATTAATTAATTATATCATTCAAAGTTAGAAATATTTATTTAGTAGTAGAATAATAAATATTTTTTTATAAATTAAAAGAAAATTTAAAAACAATAGAGTCCTTCTTACACCACATAATACAGCAATTTTTCATAGTATTTCAGCTACTAAATTAATTTTTCTAAACTTTCTTGATTGATCACCTATATAAAGATTTATGAGTTCTGTGCATTTTATTTTCTCTATTTTTATGGTTTTTTTAATAAACTTTATAGTTATTTAAGCAATGAAATATATCACTAGCACTCCTAATAGGAGTAACTTCTCTCTTTTTCATAGATTTGGTAGTGCATTACACAAAACCTAAGATTTAATTTTTTTTGAAATCACCTATTTCATTATTGATAAAAATTGATAAAAAGGTGTGTATTTTATTTTGATTAAAAACTGATTTTCTTTAATATTATTAAGAATTCAAATAATATCAAAAAAATTTTCAATATATAATCAAAGCATGCATGCATTTGAGTGTTAATAACAATGTTATTCACCTTTATAGTCAAAATTCATTTATTTAACAGACTGTTTTATTTATCATATTCCTTTTATAATATTGATGATGTAGGTTTTTATAGCACTTTGAGGATTAAATTTCTTGAGATATAACTTTACAAGATTTATAATCTTGGAAGTGCTTTACTAATTAATTTATTTATTTTTTGTAATATTAATATTAAAATTAAATATTAAATTTTATTATTGTACATATTTTAACTAAATATAAAATTTTTAATTTAAAATAGATTTTTATTTTATAATATAATAAATATGCTTAATTATTTTAAAAGAAAATATTAACTATTTAATGATCAAAAAAAATAATACGATAATATTTTGAACATAAATTTTCACAGTTGCAAATTACAAAAATAAGCCTCTAAAAATTATATTTAGAAATTTTTTTTGTTGATAGATGAATATTATTAAATCTTTTAATGAATTCCATCCATCTAAAATTACAATTTTTATTTTTCAACACCTTTCAAATTTTTTAGTCAATTTATTTCATATTACAAAGACAATTATTTTGGGATGTGATGGATAACAATATTGGTATTAACAGAATATTTATTTATATATTTTACTTAATTTAGCAAATAAAATACTTGATTTGTTTATATATTGATTTATCAATTAAGAATATTTTGAATACATTTTTTTACTTTTTATGTAATAATCATTAAAATATTTTATAGATTAACACTCTAATGTTTTATAAATTAAATAACATGTATACATTTATTTAAAATAGTTTTCTCCATAAATTTAACTATATATATAGCTAGATTCTCTCACTACTTCATTCAGTATTTTTTAACATTTATACTTTGAAAAAAATCAATAAAGCAAAAGAAAGATATTTAAATAATAAATTTACTATTTTCATAATAATTATTCATATAAATTAAATTGATTTAATCATCAAAATTATATGAATGTAAATATATAATACTCTTATTAACTACATTTTATCTATCTTTCAGCAACCTTTTTAATCACATTTTTATTATTTATTGTATGAAGTGAGTTATTCTCAGATCATATATACTTTGTAAATTTTCAATTATTTTTCATATTAAAATACATTAACTTTGATAGTTAATAAGAAAAATAATATAATAGATACTGTAAGATATTTTTTTAAAGTTTGATAGGGTAAGGTATCAAAATCAAAAGTGAAGAAATTTATTTAGTTTTTAAGAGAGAGCTAATAACTGATATTCTCAACCTACTCGCTTATCTATCTTAAGAACTTAAGTGAATATGACTATCAAAGATCATCTTTTTTTCTATTAAAAAATGTTATTTATAAACTAATTTTTTATTAATCAATCATATTGCTTGCTTTTTGTAGCAAAAAGTATATGTACATTAATTACTACTTATCTTATCAAATATTTATTAAAATTTTAAAGTATAAATTAACCCTTATTTATTTATTTATTTATTTATTTATTTATTTATTTATTTATTTATTTATTTATTTATTTACATTCGTTATTTATAATTTAGAATGCCATTAAAACTTGTAATAAATTAATTAAAGTACATAACTACATATTTTCATAGATTTTGTTATATTTTAAAAGAAAAATTTAAGTTAAGAAATTTTTTTGTCTATATCTTTCTTTATAAATACTCAAATCAAACAACCTTTTTTCATAATAATTAATTAATTAAAAAGAAAACAATTAAAAAATAAATTTAAGTAAAATGAATATTTTAAAATTATTAATAGCCTCACTTTTAGTAAGCTAAATATTCGCTGTTTAAGGTGCCGATGTTATTTGCAATTATAATACATGCACAACACTTGGAACTTGCACACATCCTCCCTCCAATTTTGCCTACTGGCTTGAGCTGATAGAATGGTTCAAGTAATGGAAAATATGCTATTAATAACTGTCCTGCAAATACTTCATCAGGACTTGTTAATGCTTCTAATCTCTTCTGCCAATCTTGTCCTGGTACTACTATCCAAGGAATTGCAGCAGTCTTTGCTAATGTTGATTTGACTGGTTGTGTTGCTTCACAAGCAGTTTGTTTTTTTTCTAGACCTGCTAATACATGGAATGACTTAGATTGGCTTGCCTGTTATGGAAGTTCCAGATAATATGCTAACTTAGATAGTTCTGATTGCTAAACAAATCCACCTGGTACCAGTGTTATTTGCTCTACTGAAACATGCACAACTCCTGGAACTTGTACAGATATTCCAACTGCTCCTGCTACCTTGACCTGGTAAAATGGTAATTGTTGTGGAAAATTTGCTATTACTAGTTGTCCTGAAGATAGTTCATAAGGGCTTATTGGTGCTTCTGATCTCTTCTGTCACTCTTGTCCTGGAATCAATAGTAATAGCAATATTATAGCTTGGTATGCTAATACTGCATTAACTGATTGTGTTGCTGCAAGTGCAACTTTTGGTAATACTAGAACTGCTAATACATGGACTAACAAAGATTACCTTGTCTGTAATGAAACAAGCACCTAATATGATAAGGCTTATAAATCTGGTTGCTAAGCAACAGCTCCTTCTTCTACTTCTTCTCCTTCTCCTTCTTTTTACTCAAACTCAATGATAATTTTGAGCTCAATTTTATTTTTAATTTCATATCTTTTCTGATTTTTTATGTTATTCATTCAAAAAAAAGATTATTATAATACTGATTTGATTTTGATCTCAATATAGTAGAGTTCTTACTTAACATTTATATTATATATGTATACTGATTTGATTGAAAAGTATTATTTATTGTGCATTTAGTTAATTAAAATAAAATTTCATTTATGCTTTTCTTTTCTCATAAACATATTCTTTTCATTTTTAATAATTTATCAAAAAAATTTTTTTAGTATGTATTATCTATCTCACATACATACTTTTTATTAAAATTTTATATTACTCTTTTTAATCTTTTTTAATTTTAGGGACTTTTTATATTTAATAGAAAAAAGTTAAATTTGTACAAAAGCTAGCTAGCTATTCATGAATAATTAACTAATTATTTCGTGCATAAGTCAGAAATATGTATTTAGTAGTAGAATAATAAATATTTCTTTATAAATTAATAGAAAATTTAAAAATAATTAAAAAAAGGTATCGAATTAGAAAACAAAGGAACTTGACTAAATAAACAAAAAATAAAAAATTTAATCAAAGATTTAATTTTTGACTAAGAAATCTAAATTTTTATACCAAACATTTAATATTGAAATTAAAATCTTTTTCATTTTTTTATTATTTATGTAAAAAAATAAATTTATAATTCAAGATTCAATTCTTGATAGAAAAATTTAGATTTCCTTATCAAAAATTAAATTTTGATTAAATATGTTATGAAAAATTACATTATTTCCATGTAAACCATAACATACAACACAAACATTAATTCTATCATACTTACCAGTAAAATGTTACTTTTTAACTATCCCTTTTTCTTTACAAAGAAACAATTCCTTCAAAAAATTATTTCATGCTCTTTAAGCACTTATTCATCAGTTCTTTTTCTTATTAGTATTTATATTCAGATTTATCTTTTTAATGCTTTTTTTCTAATTGATATTGAGAAATTAACTTGATAAATAGTTATTGTTAGAAGTCTAACAAACTGATATTTCTTTTTTTTTGCTTTGCATAAGATTAAGCTGTTTTTTATTGCAACTAAGGCATATGATACAGAATAAGGATGTACCATTTTTTAATTCGACAGTTATTGATAAACCATATTATCTTTTACCTTAGACTTCGGATTTAGGAAATCTGACCCTAGGTTTTTACTATTTTACTACTGTTTTTTCCTTATTAAATTAATTAAGGTTACATAATTTAATATGTTTTTTACAGTAAATAATTACCAAAAATTAATAATCAAAATATCTTTGTAACATTTTTGAAAACACACAAGCATATTACACAAAATAGATATTTTATAGACTAATTGATAAATTGACTTGAGAATTTTTTTTGCTGATTTATATTTGTGAACAAAGCTAATTAGAAACTAATTGATTCTACTATATATCAAATGAAATTTTCCTTCTTAAGAATTATTAATTTTTAAATTATTGAAACATTTTAGTATATTTACACACTAATTTATTGGCTAAGTATTTACAAACCATTTTAATTTATATGCTGTTTCAAGAAGTCTTTCTAATTTTAATCTAAAAAAATCTACTTAAGTTTATTTAATTATTAATCATTATACACATTCATTTCATAAATAGTTTTTGCCTCGTACTACTTTATTCAAAGTTGTTTGTTAATCTATATTATTTAAGTAAATTCATGAATTTGTTTTTTAATTAATAAATAAGATTTACTCAGAATATTTGATCTTGTAGTTGTATTAGATAATTTGAATGAATTTGAAAGATCTATTCCCTATTTCATTCTGAATAGAAAAATAATAAAATATTTTAAGTCATTGTTTGACTTAAAATATATTTTATTTTGTTAAGAAAAAACCAATTTATTTAAAAGTATGTAGTCTTTCTTCTTGTACTTTGTCTGTTTTAATTTATGCCATTTTTGATTCCTCTATCCCTTCAAAAATATTAAAAAAGTTTATAAATATTTTTTTCATAAAGAAATATAACAAACTTACATTCATTTAGCATTTTTAGTTATGTATAAAATCTATTGATAAGTGATTTTTAAGTCAGTTTATGATATTATTTTTTGTTAAAATTATTTTTACAGAATTATACAGATTGTCAAAAATTCAAATAAAATAATAAATTTTTTCTTTTTAAGATTACACATATCTAAAATTAAGCTAATCTTAATTAATAATTGTTACTTGAAGAAACAAAATGACAATGTAATTAAGCTTGAAATCAACTATAAACACTCAGCAAAACTTTGAATATTGAATTTAATACTTTAACATATAAAATTCAACTAATATACTTTTAATTCACTGTACTTCCCTTTATTTGCGCATAAATTTTCATCAAAAAAATGAAGATATATAAAGGATAACTTATAAAATTTTACTTAAAATTTTAAAATATAAATTAGCCCCTTATTTATTTTTATACATTCATTATTTATAATTTAGAATGCTCATTAAAACTTGTAATAAATTAATTAAAGTACATAGGTACATATCTTCATAGATTTTATTATATTTTAGAAGAAAAAGTTAAATTAAGAAATTTTTTGTCAATATCTTTCTTTATAAATACTTAAATCAAACAACCTTTTTTCATAATAATTAATTAATTAAAAAGAAAACAATTAAAAAAAAAATTAAGTAAAATGAATATTTTAAAGTTATTGATAGCCTCACTTTTAGCGAGCTAAATATTCGCTGCTCAAGGTGCAGATATTACTTGCCTTTCTAGTATATGCTCAACAGGTACTTGCCCCAAAGTTCCAACTGTTCCAGCTGGCTTGAGCTGGTAGAATGGTTCAATTAATGGAAATTGTGCTATTAATAACTGTCCTGCAAATACTTCATCAGGACTTGTTAATGCTTCTAATCCCTTCTGTACATCTTGTCCTGGTCCTACTGTCAATGGAGTTGCAGCTGTCTTTGTTAATATTGGGTTTACTGGTTGTGTTGCTTCAACTGCAGATTGTTATGCTAGACCTGCTCATACATGGACTAACTCAGATTGCCTTGCCTGTTATGGAAAATCCAGCTAATATACTTAAGTAGATAAAAATGGTTGCTAAGCAAATCCACCTGGTGCCGATGTTAGTTGCTCTGCTGCAACATGCACAACTGCTGGAACTTGTACAGCTGTTCCAACTGTTCCTGCTGGTTTGGCCTGGTAGAATGGTGCAAATTCTGGAAAATGTGCTATTACTAGTTGTCCTGCAAGTACTTCATCAGGACTTACAGGTGCTTCTGATCTCTTCTGTCAATCTTGTCCTGGAACTCCTAATGGCTCAGTTCAAGCTGTCTTTGCTAATAATGCATAAACTGGTTGTGTAGCTTCAACTGCAACTTGTGGTGATAGTAGAACTGCTAATACATGGACTAATGCCGATTGTCTTGCCTGTTATGGAAATAGCACCTAATATGCTAAGGCTGATAAATCTGGTTGCTAAGCAACAGCTCTTCCTTCTTCTTCTTCTTCTCCTTCCTCTTCTTCAACAAACTCAATGATAATTTTGAGCTCAGTTTTATTTACAATTTCATTCTTTTTCTGATTTTTTATGTTTGAATTAAAATTATTCAAAAAAAACAGATTTATTATAATATTTATTTGATTGTTAGCTCAATATATTAAAGTTCTTACTGAACCTTTATATTATATATGTATGCTGATTTGATTGAAAAGTATTATTTATTTTGTACATTCAGTTAATTAAAATAAAATTTCTTTTCTTATAATTTTTTTTTTGCTTACATATTCTTTTCATTTTTAATAAATTATCAAAAAAAATTTTTTTAATATGTATTATCTATCTCACATACATACATACATACATATCTTTTATTAAAATTTTATTTTACTCTTTTTAATCTTTTTTAATTTTAGGGACTTTTTTTATTTTATAGAAAAAAGTTAAATTTGTATAAAAGCTAGCTAGTTATTCATGAATAATTAACTAATTATTTCGCGCATAAGTCCGCATAAGTCAAAAATATGTATTTATTAGTAGAATAATAAATATTTTTTATAAATTAATAGAAAATTTAAAAACTGTTATTTATTGCAACTAAGGAATATGATAAAGAATAAGGATGTATGATTTTTTAAGTCTACAGTTATTGATAAACCAAATTATCTTTTTCCTCGGACTTCGGATTTAGGAAATCCGACCAGAGGTTTTTACTATTTTACACAAAATTTTATGTTGAGTCCGAATAGTTCTAATAGTGAGGGTTTCAATTTTAATTTTTTTATGAAAGTAAAGTAAAATTATTATTTTTCTATTAAGGTTTTATAATGAAAATTTCACTAACTTTTTTTCGTAACCCCTCTTAAAAAGTGAACTATTTAAATCCATAGATATTTGATTTATCTTATTATATATTTGTTTTTTTCTTTTTATTTAAATAAGTTTTTTCACATTTTTATAATTAATTAATTAAATTTCCATAAATTTTTATTAAATATTTTTGTAAAATAAACCAACAAATAAATAAATGATGTAATATAAAAAGTATTATAAAAGTCTAAAAGATGTAAATAAATAGTTACTTTAATATGAATATTATTTAAATTTATTTTTATTTATAAAAAAGTTTTTAAACTCTTCTTTTTAATCCTATTCAGTTATCTGTATAGATCTAAAGTATATTTATTTATTTATTTATTAATATTATTATTTAATTTATTAATATTTTATTTTAAGTTGTTTAAAAAATTATTTTTATAAAAGAAATTTTAATTTTAAGAATACAACATATAAATGTTTTTTAAATTATTTTTCATTTTTTACTTTTATTTGATTATTAATTAAATTCTTTTCTTATTATTTCATATTTTCTTCATTTTTTCGTTATTACTAACTAACTAATTATATATAAATATATTTCTTAAATTTTTAAAAAGGTCTAGTTAAATTGGTAATGAAAGTACATCAGACTTAGGTCCTGCTTTAGCAAAGTGCATTAATCTCTCAAACTTCACACTTATTCTTTCGTAAAAACAATTTATCTGATTTGGATTATGTTTGATATTTTTAAAATATAATGAATTTAAAGCAATAAAACTCTTTTAAATTATTTATTAACTTTTTATTTTATTTATTTTCTTATTATTCATTTTCTACTTTTGTTTTCATCATTAATATTTATTCATTTCTTATTTCTCATAATTTTTCTTCATTTTTACTTACTAGTTAATTAATTATTTTTATATACTTCCTCATATTTAAAAAGATCCAATCAGATTAGTAATGAGGGTTTATAAGGTTTAGGTTCTGGTTTAGGAAATTGCACTAATCTCTCAAACTTCACACTTGATCTTTCGTAAAAATAAATAGTTTATTATATTTAAATGAATTTAAATCAACAAAAATCTTCTAATTTATTTATTTGATATATTTTTGCTTTTTATTCTTTTTGTGTGTTTTTTTTTTTACTTTATTTGTAAATTTATTCAATTTAAACTTTTACTTTAATTATTAATTAATTAAGTAAGTACTTTTCTTATTATTTCATATTTATTTTTTATTCATTTTTACTTCTAACTAAATAATTAATAAATTAATTAAATATTTTTTCCTCTATATTTTAAAGGTGCAATTAAATTGGTGTTGAAGGTATATCAGGCTTGAGTTTTGCTTTAGCAAAATGCTGTAATCTCACTAACTTGATCCTTGATCTTTCGTAAAAACAGTTTATTTGCTTTAGATTGTGATATGTTTTCAAAAAATCAATTTAAAATAATTAATTGCTCTTTTAATTTATTTTTATTTTTTTTTATTTGTGTTTTCTTTATTAATTTGACTAATTTATTTTTTAGTTTTCAACTTTCATTTTGATTATTAACTAAATTCTTTTCATATTATTTGATATTTTTTGTCATTTTTTTCTTAAATAACACTAATTAATTATATATATTTCTTTAATATTTAAAAAGGTTCAATTAAATTGGTGTTGATGGCATATTATGCTTAGGTTCTGCTTTATCAAAATGCACTAATCTCTCAAACTTCACACTTCATCTTCCGTAAAAGCAATTTATTAAATTTTAATCTGATTTATTTTGTTTATTATTATGCTTGTGTTTTTTTTCTTTTTTAGTATGTATATCTTGTGTTTTTTTTTCTTTTTTTCTTTGTTAATTTAACTCATTTATTTATTCTTTTTCAATCTTCTGAATCATTCATTATAAATTAAATTCTTTCTTTTTGTTTAATATGCTTTCTTCCTTTCTTTTCCTTAACATTAAATATTTAATTAAATATAAATATTTCTTCAATATTTAAAAAGATCTAACTAGATTGGTGTCGAAGGAGCATCAGGCTTAGGTTCTGCTTTATCAAAGTGCATTAATCTCTCATATTTGATACTTGATCTTTCGTAAAAATTTTTTATTATTATAGTTTTGGATTGTGATATTTAAAAAAAAATGAATTTAAAACAACAAAGCTCATAAATTTATTTATAAGTTTTTTATTTTACTTATTTTCTTTTTTATTCTGCTTGCATGTTTTTTTTCTTTCTTTAATTTAACTATTTTTTTGATTGCCTTGATTTCTTGTTATTTCATAAATATATTTCATTTTTTATTTCTAACTAATTAACTAACTAATTAAATTTATTTCTTCTATTATTAAAAGTTCCAATAAAATTGGCGCTAAAGGTGCATCAGGCTTAGGATCTGGTTTATCAAAGTGCACTAATCTCACAAATTTGAGTCTTGATCTTTCGTAAAAACAATTTATGAGTTTGTTTTAGATTGCGATATTTTTTAACATAAAAATTAATTTAAAGACAAAGAAGCACTTTTAATTTAACTTATTTTTATTTTTCAGTCTTCGAGTATCCTTTTTGTTTCTTTGTAAAATAACTCATTTTATAAACTTTTGATTTCATTATTAACTAAATTTTATTTTTATTATTTCATACTTTTTCTTCATTTTTTACTTTTAACTAACTTATTATTTAGACATTTTTACTTCAATATTTATAAAGGTACAATTAAATCTGTAACGAAGGTGCAACCGGCTTGGGTTCTACATTATCAAAATGCACTAATCTTATAAAGCTGGCCATTAATCTTTCGTAAAAATAGTTTATTTGTTTTTTAAAGTGATATTTTTTCATATAAAAATGAATTTAAAGCAATAAAATATTATTAATTTTTTTTTTTAATATTTTTTTTATTTAACTCATTTTTTTATTTTAAACTTTTGTTTTCATAATAAACTAAAATATTTTTTGATTATTTCATATTTTTTAATGATTTTATCCTAATAACTAGCTAATTAATAATAAATATATCTTCAATATGTAAAAAGGTCTAATTAAATTGGTGTTGATGGTGCATCAGGTTTAAGTTCTGCTTTAGCAAATTATACTAATCTCTCAAACTTTACACTTCATCTTATGTAAAAATAGTTAGTTATTTAGTTTGTTTGTTTATTTATTTTGCATTGTGATATTTTTAAATATAAAATTATATTTAAAACACATATTTTTTCTTAATTTTTTTACTTCTAACTAACTAACTAACGAATAAATTTAATTTATTTCTTCATTTTTAAAAAGGTCAAATCAAATTAGTGATGAAGGTGCATAAAATTTTGGTTCTGCTTTAACAAATTGTATTAATCTCTCTAACTTAACACTTCACCTTCTGTAAAAACAGTTTATTTATTTATTTTATTAAGGATTATGATATTTTTTATATATAAATTTAATCAAATAAAACACTTTTAATAAATAATTTTCTTATTATTTCATATTTTTCTTCATTTTTTACAACTAACTAGCTTGCTAATTAATTATATATACTTGTTAATATTTAAAAAGTTCAAATAAAATTGGTGCCGAGGGAGTATCAGGCTTAGGTTCTGCTATAGCAAAGTGCACTAATATATAAAATTTGACTCTTGATCTTTCGTAAAACAATTTATTAGTTTTGAATAATGATATTTTTTAATACAAAAACGAATTTAAAACTTCAAAACTCTCTTAACCTATTTATTAATTTTTCTATTTAATTTTACTTGTGTTAATCCTTTCCTTTCATTGTTAATTTAACACATTTTTTATTTTCGACTTTTGCTTTCATTATTAACTAAATTGTTCTTGGATTATTTCATATTTTTTCTTCATTTTTTCATTATTACTAATTAATTAATTAAATAAATAGTTATATATATTTCTTTAATATTTAAAAAGATCCAATTTAATTGGTGTTAAAGGTACTTAAGGCTTAAGTTCTGCTTTAGGAAAGTGTACTAATCTCTAAAACTTGATACTTGATCTATCGTAAAATATTATTATATGTATCTTTAAATATACAAATTAATTTATAACATAAATAACTAATTCTTTTAAATTATTTATTAGCTTTTTCTTTTATTTATTTTCTGCTTTATCCTGCTTATATTTTTTTTCTTTTTTTGCTAATTTAACTCATTTTTACATTTTTAAATTTTGCTTTCATTATTTATTTATTAATTTCATATTTTACTTCGTTTTTTAATTAGGTAGCTAATGAATTATATTTTTTTCTTGAATTCTTAAAAAGGTACAATAAAATTAGTGTTGATGGTGCATAAAGTTTAAGTTCTTTAGCAAGATGCACTAATCTCTCAAACTTGACACTTCATCTTTCGTAAAAATAATTTATTAGTTTAGGATTGTGATAATTTATTCTGCTTGTGTTTTTTTTTGTTTATTTTTTAATTTAACTCATTTTTTCACTTTTAAATTTTTCATTCATTCATTCATTATTAACTAAATTATTTTCTTGTTATTTAATATTTTTTCTTCATTTTTTAAATCTAACTAACTAACTAACTAACTAACTAACTAACTAACTAACTAACTAAATAAACAAATTATATTTTTTTCTTCTATATTTAAAAAGCGAAAATTTAATTGGTGATGAAGGTGTGTTAGGCTTATGCATTACTTTATCAAAATGCAGTAAACTCTCAAACTTGATACTCTATCTTTAGTAAAAAACAATTTATTTATTTTAATTGTCATGGTTTTTTATATAAAAATAAATTTAAAACAGTAAAATTCATTTAATTAATTTATTTATTTATTAGCCTTTTATTTGATTTATTTTTCTTTTTTATTCTGATTGTGTTTTTTATTCTTTGTTAATTCAACTCAATTTTTTACTTTTAGCTTTTGATTTCTTTATTAACTAAATTCTTTATTTACGAATTAATATTATTTCTTTATTTTTTACTTGCAACTATCTTATTGAATTATATATTTTTCTTCAATAATTAAAAAGGTACAATTAAATTGGTGATAAGGGTACATCACGCCTTGGTCATGCTTTAGCAAAGTGCACTAATCTCACAAAATTTATACTTGATCTTTCGTAAAAACAGTTTTTTAGTTTTGGATTGTGCTATTTTTTAAAAATAAAATGAATTTAATACAATAAAACACTTTTAATCTATTTATTTATTTGTTAGTTTTTTATTTGATTTATTTTTCTTTTTTTATTTTCACTTGTGTTTTGTTTGTTTGTTTGTTAATTTAGCTCTTATTTAATTTTCAAATATTGCTTTTGTTTATTATTTTATATTTTTTCTTCATTTTGACTTATGACTAACTAACTAATTAATTATAAATATTTTTTCAATATTTAAAAAGATCCAATTAAATTGGTGTTGATGGTACGTTAGGTTTAAGATCTGGTTTAGGAAAATGCACTAATTTATCAAACTTGAAACTTGATCTTTCGTAAAAACAGTTTATTAGCTTTGCATTATGATATTTTTTAATATAAAAATGAATTTAAAACAACAAAACTCTTTTAATACTATTATTTAATAGAATTTTTTTTGAATTATTATTTTTTAATCTGCTTTTGTTTTTTTTTATTTGTTAATTTAACTCATTTTAATATTGCTTTCATTATTAATTTACTCATTGATTGTTATTTTTATTTTTTCCTCATTTTTACTTCTATTTAACAAATTAATTTTTTTTTCTTTCTTCAAAGTGAAAATTAAATAGGCGATTCAGGTATATCAAATTTAGGTTTTGCTTTAGAAAAGTGCATTAATCTCTCAAATTTGAAACTTGACCTTTCGTAAAAAAAGTTTATTAGTTTTGAATAGTGATATTTCTTAATATAAAAATGAATTTAAAATATTAAACTCTTTTAAATTATTTATTATCTTTTTTTTATTTCTAATTGTTTATTTTTTTCTTTGTAATTTAACTCATTCTTTCATTTTTAATTTTTTTTTTTCATTTCTAACAAAATTATTTTTTATTATTTCATATTTTTAGAACATTTTTTACTTCTAACAAACTAATTAATTATTTATTTATACTTCTTCAATATTTAAATAGTTCCAATTTAATTGGGGATGAGGGCGTATCAAGCTTATGTTCTGCTTTAGCAATGTACACTAATCTCACAAATTTGAATCTTCAACTTCTGTAAAAATAGTTTATGTGGTTTACATTGCGATATGTTTTTTATATAAAAATGAATTTAAAACAATAGAGATATATTAATTAATTTATTTTTAATTTTTATTCCTCTTGTTTTTATTTACTGATTTAAAAAATTTATTTTAAATTTAACATTTTATTCTTAATAATAGTTCAAACAAAATTGATAGATAGGGAGAATTGAAAATAAATAACTAGTGTCTTAAATCAAAAAGATTAGTTATCTTTAAATATTTCTAATGATAATTGATAAATAAATGATCAAAGTAGTCGGAATAAATTAAATAACATTTAAATAATTGAGTATATTTTATTATGTTTTGTATTATATATTTTGTAACAGATATTTTAATCTAAAATATAGAATTTTTATGATTATTTTTTTTAAATATCACATTATGTGATTTTATTTGAAATTATGCTTCGCATTTTTTTTGGGTCTATACTTATTACATATGGTATATATTGATTTATAGATATAATACCCAAAATACAAATTTGAGAAAGTGCTTTGTCTTTGGAATTTACATTTTAATTAAAATACTTAAAAATGAAAACAAAATATTTATTACTTTGATTAATTAATAGTATTTTGCTTATTTAATTCGCATGATTTTTTATTGTTTATTTTTTTGTTATATGCAACTTTTATATTTAAAATCATTGATTTCATCCTTTAAAGGTTATAAACAGCCAGAAGCTGTTAGTAGTATTTTTCTTTTGTGGGTCTATCTAAATTTGATTTGATAATGAGAGTAAAAAGTATACTAATCAGTGCAAATGTAACAATTTATTAAGAAAATATTATATATTTATACAAAAATGTATGCATCTATGCATGAATGTATGAATATACATATATACATATATGTAAATACTTTTTCAAAAAAAACTTGAATCTTTATGCTTTTTAGTGAATCTATATATGAATATAATTAAAATTCTTAACTCCTCTATTTGCTTACATAAAATCTTGTATAAATATATTAAGAAGTAAATTCAAATATTTTATCTTTTGAGTGAAAGGATTTAATTAAAATCAATGATAAAAGTATAAGTGGAGTGCTTTAATTTAATAAATTATATTTATTATTTAATATCTTAAATAATTGATTTTAGGTAAGTAATGTTATTAGAAAATAATTGATAATCTTTGAATGAATGCATAAATTTGATTTTGATAATTGATTATTAACAAGCAAGCAAACAAACAAACAAACAAACAAAGTTACTAATTAATTATTTATTTTTCTTTTTAATTAAAACAAATTAGTCTACAATTAATTGGAAATTAATAAGGATATCTTTTGGATTTTTCTCCTTATTTATTTTAAGTATAGTGATATTTACTTATTAGTGATTTTTCAAATTTTATTGGCAATTATCAATCAATATTCCTTTGCTTTCTATTAAAATCATTTCAGATTTGAAGAAAATGTTAATGAAACATTTCAAACAAAAACTTTAATTCATAACTGAAAATGAACTCAAAAAAATAGACTTAAAAATATAAGATGGTTTTAAAAGTAAATATGCATTTAGCATTAAAATGAGTAACATAGTTTTAAAATTATTATAATGAATTAAGAATAAACAGCTTGTAAATTGCTTGCTTGTAAATCAATATATGAACAAATTGTTTTTATTTTTTGAGCACTTAAAATAATTTTCCTAAAAGAAAGTATTAATTTTTGAATGATTGAATTTTATGAAAGCCTATTATTATTCTTGATTTACATAAAATTTATTTTAATCTTTTTCTTTTTAAATTTTAAATGCATATTGAACATAATTAGTAACAAAATTTTTAAATAAATACATTCATTAATCTATTAAAAAAGATTTTTTGAAATTTTTCTATTTTAAATAAAAAAAATATATTCGCTAATAGCAATCAAACAAACAAACAAAGATTTTCATCTTTTAAATTTTGGATATGTATTCAAATATTTTCAATTAAAAGTAAAGAAGTATTTATTTTTTAATAATTAACAAAAAATAAAAAATATACAGCTTCATTTTCTAAATTTTTCAAAAATAGTTTAAAAAAGTTATCTTTTAGATTACAAAATTATTTATATCAAATAAAAGAAAATATTTTCGCTTGTTGATAACTAAGTTACATTTTAGCAAAAAAGCATGATGTTATTAATTTATTTTTTACTTTAAGATTTCAGGGAACATAATTGATTAGATTTGTCTATTATTCAAAAAATATTTAAAAAATTCTATTTAAAAAAAAATATTTTTTACTTGAATTTATTTATATTAAAATAATATAAAATGATTTACAAAATTATTATGAAAAATTTATTAATGG
The DNA here is from genome assembly GCF_000189635.1 of Tetrahymena thermophila SB210. Classification (NCBI taxonomy): domain Eukaryota; phylum Ciliophora; class Oligohymenophorea; order Hymenostomatida; family Tetrahymenidae; genus Tetrahymena; species Tetrahymena thermophila. Next base: position 14,634 of record NW_002476470.1, on the reverse strand, counting down.
TTTCTTTGTATTGCACACATCGTATGTCATCCATTTATTCATTTATTTTTGATAGCAATCTGAAAAAGTGTAAAAAATTTGGAATCCATCCCATCCCGTAAGAGATTAATCAATTATTAGATTTAATTAAGTTAAGTAAGTAATTCTTCTAAAATGCTTAATTAAAATATCCTTAAAAATAGCTTTCAGGCTAAACGTTTGAAGGAAAATTCACGTATTTTAATAGGTCTATAAATTTTTTAATCTAATAATATAAAATTTGAAAATAATGAATGTTTAGCTTCAAAAAGACTAAGTCATTTATTTGCATAATGTCATTAGCGCTTAAATAATATTTTTTTGAAATAAATATGTAAATATTCAAATACCTTCAATTCCAAAATACTCAGAAATATGAATTAAAAGTGTAGAAAATAAAATTGAATTTGTTTGATTTGGTCTAATAAATTCTTATTCTTTGAAAAATACTCACGACTAGAAATTAATTAAAAATTTTAGGCTTTTTGAAAAGAATAATGTGTAAGCCTATATATAATTCACATTAAAAAAGATTTAGATAATTAATTTTTGGCAATTTTATTCACGCAAATATTATCAAGCAAGTAAAAATTTAAGATCAGCTTTTTTAAATGAAATTCAAATATTATTACTTATTTAGAACATGTCATTTTCTTTATAATGCAATAATTTATTAATGTTTTATATTTATCTTTTTAAGCTTCCATAATTTTACTTGGAATCTTTGAAAAAAATGTTAATTTTTGGCATTTTTAACTTTATTTTATAATTGACAGAAACATTAAATCATCTATAGACTTTTCTGTAAAAACATCAGGACTTTCAATATATCGATTCTCTAATACACATTTTTTAATCAAAATTAAAAATACATTATAGACTTTTCCTTAAAAACATAGGATTTTCTATAGATTTATTCACTAATACACTATTTATTTTTTAATCAAAATTAAAAGCATACACTAATAAATCAAGTGTAATTACTCTATTTTGAAACAATTTATTGGCTGTTACAGATAATATTTCATGTTTGTTTTTTCTATATGACACAAGCCAATAATTTTGGGATGTGATGGATAGCAATATTTGTATTAACAGTATATTTATTTTATAACTTAGTTTAGCAAATAAAATAGCTGATTTGTTTATTTATTTATTTATTTATTGATTTATCATTTAAGAAAATTTTTTGTATAAATTTTTTTACTTTTTATGTAACATTCATTAAAATATTTTATAGATAAATACTCTAATATTTTATAAAGTAAAAAACATATATAAATTTGCTTAAATTAATTTTTTCCATAAATTTAATTAGATATATAACTAAACTCTCTAACTACTTCATCCATTACTTGTGAACATTTATACTTTGAAAAAAAATCAATAAAGCAAAAGAAAGATATTTAGATAATAAATTTTTTTGACTATTATCATAATCATTATTGCGCAACTTAAATTGATTTAATCATCAAAATTATATGAATGTAAATCAACCTTTTAATCAAATTTTAATTGTATTTATATTATTAAGTAAGTGATTCTCAGCTAATATAGATAGACATTTTAAATTTTAAATTATCTTTCATATTAAAATTAATAGACTTTGATAGTTAATTAGAAAATTAATATAATAAATACTGAAAAATATTTTTTTAAATTTTGATAGGGTAAGGTATCAAGTTAGCAAATTTATTTAGCTTTTAAGAGCTAATAACTGATATACTTAATCAAATTGCTTGTTTGACATAATAAGCTTAAGAGATTTTTTTATTTAATACATAGTACTATGACTATCTAAAATCCTCTTTGTTTTTTTTAAATGTTATTTATAAACTAAGTCTTTATTTTTATTTTCTAACTAAAAGTGTATGTACATTAATTACTACTTATCTAAAAAAATTATTCTTAAAATTTTAAAATACAAATTGCCCCTTATTTATTTATATACATTTATTATATATAATTTAGAATACTCATTACTTCTTGTTTTCATCAAATAAACTAATTAAAGTACCATACATATATACCTTCATATATTTTATTTTTTTTTAGAAGAAAATAATTAAATTAAGAAATTTTATTTTCTATATCCTTCTTATAAATAACTAAATCAAACAACCTCTTTTCATAATAATTAATTAATTAAAAAAAGAAAATAATTAAAACATCAATTTAAGTAAAATGACTATTTTAAAGTTATTTATAGCCTCACTTTTAGTAAGCTAAATATTCGCTGCACAAGGTGCCGACGTTACTTGCTCTGCTACAACTTGCGCAACTGTTGGAACTTGTACAGCTGTTCCGACTGTTCCTGCTAGTTTGGCCTGGTAGAATGGTGGTGCTACTGGAAAATGTGCTATTACTAACTGCCCTGCAAGTACTTCATCAGGACTTACTGGTGCTTCTGATCTTTTCTGTCAATCTTGTCCTGGTAGTGGAGTTGCAGCTGTGTTTGCTAATACTGCATTAACTGGTTGTGTTGCTGCTACTGCAACTTGTGGTGCTACTAGAGCTACTAATACATGGTCTAACGCAGATTGTCTCGCCTGTAATGGAAATACCGCCTAATATGCTACCTTAGATAGATCTAGTTGCTAAGCAAATGCACCTGGTGCTGATGTTAGTTGCTCTGCTGCAACATGCACTACCGTTGGAACTTGCACAGCTGCTCCTACTGTTCCTGCTGGTTTGACCTGGTAGAATGGTGGAGCTACTGGAAAATGTGCTATTGCTAGTTGTCCTGCAAGTACTTCATCAGGACTTACTGGTGCTTCTGATCTTTTCTGTCAATCTTGTCCTGGTAGTGGAGTTGCAGCTGTATTTGCTAATACTGCATTAACTGGTTGTGTTGCTGCTACTGCAACTTGTGGTGCTACTAGAGCTGCTAATACATGGTCTAACGCAGATTGCCTTGCCTGTAATGGAACTAGCAGCTAATATGCTAAGGCTGATAAATCTGGTTGCTAAGCAAATCCTGTACCTGCTGCTGGTGCTGATGTTACTTGCTCTGCTGCAACATGCGCAACCGTTGGAACTTGCACAGCTGTTCCAACTGTTCCTGCTGGTTTGACCTGGTAGAATGGTGGAGCTACTGGAAAATGTGCTATTGCTAGTTGTCCTGCAAGTACTTCATCAGGACTTACTGGTGCTTCTGATCTTTTCTGTCAATCTTGTCCTGGTAGTGGAGTTGCAGCTGTGTTTGCTAATGCTGCATTAACTGGTTGTGTTGCTGCTACTGCAACTTGTGGTGCTACTAGAGCTGCTAATACATGGTCTAACGCAGATTGCCTTGCCTGTAATGGAACTAGCAGCTAATATGCTAAGGCTGATAAATCTGGTTGCTAAGCAAATCCTGTATCTGCTGCTGGTGCTGATGTTACTTGCTCTGCTGCAACATGCGCAACCGTTGGAACTTGCACAGCTGTTCCAACTGTTCCTGCTGGTTTGGCCTGGTAAAATGGTGTAGGTTCTGGAAAATGTGCTATTGCTAGTTGTCCTGCAAGTACTTCATCAGGACTTACTGGTGCTTCTGATCTCTTCTGTCAATCTTGTCCTGGAACTCCTAATGGCTAAGTTCAAGCTGTCTTTGCTAATAAAGGATAAACTGGTTGTGTGGCTTCAACTGGAACTTGTGGTGCTAGTAGAACTGCTAAAACATGGACTAATGCCGATTGCCTTGCCTGTAATGGAAGTAGCACTTAATATGCTATGGCTGATAAATCAGGTTGCTAAGCAACAGCTCCTTCTACTTCAACAAACTCAATGATAATTTTGAGTTCAGTTTTATTTTTAATTTCATTCCTTTTCTGATTTTTTATGTTTGAATAAAACTCATTCAAAAAAAACAGATTTATTTGAATACAATTTGATTGTTAGCTCAATATAGTAAAAATCTTAACCTTTATATTATATATGTATGCTGATTTGATTGAAAAGTATTATTGTGCATTCAATTAATTAAAATAAAATTTCTTTTCTTTTAATTTCTTTTTTGCTTTTCTTTTCTCATAAACATATTCTTTTCATTTATTTTTAATTATTTATCAAAAAAATTTTTTAAATATGTATTATCTCACATACATACCTTTTATTCAAATAATTTTATTTTACTCTTTTTAATCATCAAAAAAAAACTCTAAAATATTTTCGAATTTATAGGTTTTCGATTAAATGGAAGATTTACTGTAACACCAACAAAAGCAACTGCTTTAGAAAATAAACACAAAAAAAATATTTGGAATTATTATTATATGAATGCCTGTTTAAGGAACAAACTCATCAGCAATTTTATTAATAAATATTTATTTGTTAAATTATTTTCTAAAAATAGCATAATCTAATTAAATTTTATATGAAAATTTCAAGATAAATTTATGTAAAATAGAGTAAAATTTAACAAAAGATAATTCCAATAACAATATACAATATTCAAAATGTTTTTTTAATTTGCAACTAGACACAGTCAACTAAAAATATTTGGTATAATTTAATTTCGATAATTACAAATTTAATCAAGTTTATTTGGTTATGAAGAATTATTTTTTGCTTAATGTATTAGGATAATTTATTTTTTAGTTTTATAAAAATCATTAATAGAAAAAAGTATAAGCACATATTGTACATCTAACTATTTATACATGAGTGATTATTATTTGAAGCTATAATAAAATAATATCAGATTATAATTAATTCTAAATAATATTTATAGGCGCGCTAATTAATATCAAAATTTTACTTTTAAAATAAAATTCAAAACAAAGCAAATAAAATATATATTTTTTAACTATAGTTATTTATTATATTAATAAGATATTAAATCAAAGGTATTTATTATTTATATTATTAAAATTGTATATACTTATTTCACTTTCAACCAATTCTTCTATTTATCTTATTTAGATTTTCTTAGTAATGTGATCCGAAGTAATTTAAAAATATATTAAATTTTAATTAATTCTGAGCAATATTTTCATGAGCGGGAATTAACATCAAAATTTAACTTTTAAAATAAAATATAAACAAATAAAAAGCCTATTTATTATTAAAAGATATTCACTTGTTTTTATAAATTGAGATTAAAAATTCAAAAAGATATTATTTATATTATTAGAATGATAACATATTTTGAGAGATTTCAAGCAGTAATAGCAATCAATAAAATGATCCTAATATTAATTTCCTTTTTCAATCGCTTTTTCTGTTTATCTTTATTAGATTTTCTTGTCAAGAAGGAAAATTATTAATTTATATAAAATCTAATGAATTCTAAAGATAGAATTTTACACTTTAAAAATATTTAAAGCCTCAAATCTTAATATAAAAAACGTAAATAAGTTTAAATGATTTATTTTACTTTTGAATTAGTTAAATAGCAAATAAAATATTTTTTAAAAGCTTATTTTACTGTAAATTACTTGAAGAAAAAAAATAAGAAAAAATGACGCCAATTTAATTACTCTATATATAATTATTTGGTTTTGTTTCCTTAATAATTTTTATAATATTATTATATATATAGTAACCTAGGGTACGGATTTTTCAAGGCTACATACACAAATAATAACAAATTAAATTATTATCTCGTGATTTTATTTGAGGTTTTGCTTTGTATTTTTTTTTGGGTCCCTGCTTATTACATAAAGTATATAATGATTTATAGATAGTTATACCATATATAGTTATTTACAAATTTGAGAAGATGCTTTGTCTTTGGATCTACATTTTAATTAAAGTACTTAAAAATGAAAATAAAATATTTATTACTTTAATTAATTAATAGTATTTTGCTTATTTAATTCATATGCTTTTTTATTATTTATTATTTTTTTATATGCCACTATTGTATTTAAAATTATTTACTTCATCCTTTAATGGTTATAAACAGCTAGTAGCTGTTAGTACTATTTTTCTTTTGTGGGTCTACCTAAATTTGATTTTATAGTAATATCAAAAAAATTGATTGAGAGTAATAACTATTCTAATCAATGTAAATGAATCAATTTATTAAGATAATAATATAGTCTAGAATTAATTTTAAATTAATAAAGATATCTTTTGGATTTTTCTCCTTATCTATTTTTAGTATACTGATATTTTCTTATTTGTGATATTTAAATTTTTATTAACATGTATCTCTCAATAATCCTAGCTTTCTATTTAAGTAATTTCGAATTTGAAGAAAATGTTAATGAAACTTACTTTTCAAACAAAAACTTTAATTCACAACTGAAAATGATTTCAAAAAAATAAACTTAAATAAAAAAAATGGTTTTGAAAGCAAATATTCATTTAGGATTAAAATAAGTAATATGCTTTTAAAATTATTATAATTAATTAAGAATAAAAAGCTTATAACTTGCTTTTAAATCAAATTATGAAAGAATTGTTTTTATTTTTTTCGCACTTAAAATAAATTTCCTAAAAGTAAGTGTTGATTTTTAATTATTGAATTGTATAAAATCATATTATTATTCTTGATTTACATAAAATTTATGTTAATATTTTTCTTTTTGAAATTAAAATGCTTATTGAACATCATTAGTAACAAATATTTAAAATAAAAAAATAAATACATCCATTAATCTTTTAAAAATTTTATTGGCAGCTGATTTTTTTGAATTTTTCTAATTTAAATAAAAAAAATATTTTTATGGGTTAACAATCAAAAATAGATTTTCATCTTTTAATTTGGATATGCAGTCAAAAAATTTTCATTAAAAGTAAAGAAGTATTTATTTTTTTAATAATTAACAAAGGATAAAAAATATACAGCTTTATTTTCTAAATTCTTCAAAAATAGTTTAAAAAAGTTAGCTTTTAGATTATAAAATTAAATAAATCAAATAAAAGAAAATATTTTAGATTGTTAATAACTAAATATAATTTTAGTAAAAAAACATTATGCTATTATTTTGTTTGTTTATTTTTAAAATTTCAGTAAAGATTATTCATTAGATTTGTCGTCTATTATTCAAAAATGTTTAACAAATTCTATTTTAAAAAAATATTTTTTATTTAAATTTATTTATCTTAAAAAGGTTTTAAATGATTTACAAAATTATTATGAAAGATTTATTAATCGCTTTTCTTTGCATCGCGCACATCGTATGTCATCTATTTATTCATTATTTTTTATAGCAATCTGAAAAAGTGTTCAATAATTAGATTTAATTATGTTAAGTAAGTAAGTCTTCTTTGTTAAGTAAGTAAGTCTTCTAAAATGTTTAATTAGAATTTCCTTGAAAATAGCTTTCGAGCTAAACGTTTGAAGGCAAATTCATGTATTTTAATAGTTCTATAAATTTTTAAATCTAATATTATTAAATTAGAAAATGAATGTTTGAAAAAAACTCACTACTAGAATTTAATTATTTAAAAATTGTGGGGATTTTTGAAAAGAACAGTGTGTAAGTCTATAAATCACATTAAAAAATGATTTGGTTAATTAATTTTTTGCTATTTTTTATACATAAACACAAATATTACTAAACAAGTAAGATTTAATATGAGCTATTCGCAAATCAAATTCAAATATTATTACTTAGTTAGAATACCATTTTATTTGCAAAGCAATAATTTATTAATGTTTTTTTTCTATTTATCTTTTTTAAGCTTCCATAATTTCAATTGGAATCTTTGAAAAAAATGTTAATTGTTGACATTTTTAACTTTATTTTTTTATTGGCAAAACCATTAAATTTTCTATAGATTTTTCTGTAAAAAAATTGGACGACTTTCAATATTTTATAACTCTAATACTTATAGACTTTTCTGTAAAAACAAAGGACGGACTTTCTATATATCGATTAACTAGTACAATATTTTTTAATCAAAATTAAAAACACACACTGATAAATCAAGTGTAATTACTCTATTTGAAATACTTAATTGGTTTTTAAAGATTAATGTTTACATTTTTTTCATTTCATTTAACAAAAGCCAATTATTTTGGGATGTGATGGATAGCAATATTGATATTAACAGTATATTTATTTATATAACTAATTTTAAAAAAAGTAATAGCTGATTTGTTTATTTATTTATTGTAATATTCATTAAGATATTTTATAGATTAATACTCTATTATTTTATTAAGTTAATGACATTTATAAATTTATTTCTCCTTAAATTTAACTAGACATATAGCTAGATTCTCTCACTACTTCATTTCATTACTTGTTAGTGTTTATATTTTGAAAAAAATCAATAAAAAAAAAAATATTTAGATAATAAATTTGTTTGACTATTATCATAATCTTTATTATACAACTTAATTTGATTTAATCATCAAAAATATATGAATGTAAATCAACCTTCTTAATCTTATTTTAAATGTATTTATTTAATTAAGTGAGTGATTCTCAGCTAAAAGAGACTTCTTTGTAAATTGACTTTGATAGTTATTAAAAAAATAATGTAATAGATACGGAAAGATATTTTATTAAAGTTTGATAGTGTAAGGTATCATGTTAGTAAATTTATTTAGATTCTAAGAGCTAATAACTGATATACTCAATCAACTCTCTTTTTTTTTTGGCATAACAAGCTTAAGATATTTTTTTATTTAATACTTAGTCAATATTACTATAAAAAATCCTCTTTGTTTTCTTTTAAAAAATATTATTTATAAAATAAGTTTTTAAATTTATTTTCAAACTAAAAGTTTACATTTCTACTTATCTTATAAAATCTTTCTTACAATTTTAAAATATAAATTAACCCTTTATTTATTTTATCCATTAATTATTTATAATTTAGAATTCTCATTATAACTGCTTTCTTCAAATAAATTAATTAAAGTATATACACACAATAATGCATTTTTACAAACTTTATTAGATTTTATTATATTTTAGAACAAAAAAAATAAATGAAGAAATTATATTGTCTATAACCTTCTTTATAAATACCTAAATCAAACAACCTCTTTTCATAATAATTAATTAATTAACAAAGAAAATAAATCAAACAAAAATTTAATTAAAATGACTATTTTAAAGTTATTTATAGCCTCACTTTTAGTATACTAAATATTCGCTACACCTGGTGTTGATGTTACTTGCTCTGCTGTAACATGTACAACTTCTGGAACTTGCCCAAATCCTCCAACTGTTCCGGGTAGCTTGACCTGGTAGAATGGTGGAGATACTGGAAAATGTGCTATTAATAGCTGTCCTGCAAATACTTAATCAGGACTTACTGGTGCTTCTGATCTCTTCTGCCAATCTTGTCCTGGTACTACTGTAGATGGTGTTAAAGCTATCTATGCTAATACTGCATTAACTGGTTGTGTTGCTGCAATTGAAACTTGTGGTGCTACTAGAGCTGAAAACACTTGGACAAACTCAGATTGCCTTGCCTGTAATGGAAGTAGTAGCTAATATGCTAAGGCTGATAAATCTGGTTGCTAAGCAAGTCCTGTATCTACTGCTGCTGGTGCTGATGTTACTTGCTCTGATACAACATGCACAACTTCTGGAACTTGCCCAAATCCTCCAACTGTTCCGGGTAGCTTGACCTGGTAGAATGGTGGAGATACTGGAAAATGTGCTATTAATAGCTGTCCTGCAAATACTTCATCAGGACTTACTGGTGCTTCTGATCTCTTCTGCCAATCTTGTCCTGGTACTACTGTAGATGGTGTTAAAGCTATCTATGCTAATACTGCATTAACTGGTTGTGTTGCTGCAATTGAAACTTGTGGTGCTACTAGAGCTGAAAACACTTGGACAAACTCAGATTGCCTTGCCTGTAATGGAAGTAGTAGCTAATATGCTAAGGCTGATAAATCTGGTTGCTAAGCAAGTCCTGTATCTACTGCTGCTGGTGCTGATGTTACTTGCTCTGCTGCAACATGCACAACTTCTGGAACTTGCCCAAATCCTCCAACTGCTCCTGCTGGTTTGACCTGGTAGAATGGTGAAGATACTGGAAAATGTGCTATTAATAGCTGTCCTGCAAATACTTCATCAGGACTTACTGGTGCTTCTGATCTCTTCTGCCAATCTTGTCCTGGTACTACTGTAGATGGTGTTAAAGCTATCTATGCTAATACTGCATTAACTGGTTGTGTTGCTGCAATTTAAACTTGTGGTGCTACTAGAGCTGATAACACTTGGACAAACTCAGATTGCCTTGCCTGTAATGGAAGTAGCAGCTAATATGCTAAGGCTGATAGATCTGGTTGCTAAGCAAGTCCTGTATCTATTGCTGCTGGTGCTGATGTTACTTGCTCTGCTGCAACATGCACAACTTCTGGAACTTGCCCAAATCCTCCTACTGCTCCTGCTGGTTTGAACTGGTAGAATGGTGTTGTTACTGGAAAATGTGCTATAAATAGCTGTCCTGCAAATACTTCATCAGGACTTACTGGTGCTTCTGATCTCTTCTGCCAATCTTGCCCTGGTACTACCGTCGGTAGAGTTACAGCTGTCTATGCTAATACTGCTTTAACTGGTTGTGTTGCTGCAACTGCAACTTGTAGTGCTAATAGAACTGCTAATACATGGACTAATGCTGATTGCCTTGCATGTAATGGAAGTAGCAGCTAATATGCTAAGGCTGATAAATCTAGTTGCTAAGCAACAGCTCCTTCTTCTTCAACAAACTCAATGATAATTTTGAGCTCAGTTTTATTTTTAATTTCATTCCTTTTCTGATTTTTTATGTTTGAATTATACTCATTCAAAAAAAACAGATTTATTATAATACTGATTGATTGTTAGCTCAATATTGTAAAGCTCTTAACCTTTATATTATATATGTATGCTGATTTGATTGAGAAGTATTATTGTGTGTTCAGTTAATTAAAATAAAATACCTATTCTTTCAATTTCATTTTTTGCTTTTCTTTACTTCTTATCTTATTTCTTTCATTTTTAATTATTTATAAAAAAATTTATTTAATATGTATTATCTCGCATACCTATTATTAAATTTTTTATTTACTTTTTAATCATTTTTTTAATTTTAGGGATTTTTTTATTTATTTTAAAAAATAAACTTTTTTACTATGTGAAAATTTAAAAATGGATTTTTATTAAATATTTATTTATTTTATGTATAAAAAATATTATATTTGATTAAAATTAATATGAAAAAAATGCTAACATATAAACCATGAAACCAACTAATATAATTATTTGCTATACATTTCTCATTTTTTTTAATTACCTCTCTTATACTCTTAGGTAATGATGCTATCTTATTTTGAATTATCTGTATTTAAATCTTTATTCAAACAGATTATTTATTTTATTTAACTTTTATTTATTTGGTTATCTATGCCCACCAATATGAAAAATATAACAAAAAATTCATAACTGCTTTCCTTAAAATTTTTTTTCATAGATGCAAAGCAAATTTACAGATATAATATTTTAATAAATTAAATGAATGATTTCTTTTTAGATAACTCTTTGTGAAGAAAAACTGGAAATTTTAAAAAATAAGATTTTTTATATATTCACTTATTTTAAATTTGATGATTTATTATATTTTAAATTATATTTTAGTTAGATTTTCTTAATAAATAGAGCCCAAAATTGACATATTCTTCTATATATGAAATTATGAAATAATTCATATCAAACACATAATTCCTTGAATATTTTTTGAGCAAATTTTGTGATTTATTGATAATTTTAGTGAGAATCAATAAATTGGAATAATTTATTATTAGCTTTTAATTAATATGGTCTTTTAATCTTTTAATTATTTGACCTTCAAATTTCTCTTTAAATTTAACAAAAAAGAAAGAAAGTTTATAATAAATTAATATTTCATAAAATTGATAATTGAATTTTTCAAAAAAAAATGATGATGAAAAATAAAAAATACTTTGAGAGTGAAGAGGATGTAATTGATTATTATCTTATTATTTATCTCCTAAATTTCTTTTTTTAATATAGATTATAGATTCAAATCTAGATTTAATAACTGATATCGAAATGTTCATAGAGTAAAAATTTATCAATTCACTTATTTATAAAAACTATTTAATTGAATATTAAATACCTCAATAGATAATTTAGTCATCAAATTTGTTTTATTTTAAATTTATTTTCTCATATTTTAATAATAAATTATCTAATAACAGAAATGATGATATATCAATTTATACAAATGCTTTAGCAAAATGTAAAAATCTCACAACTTTGAGACTAGATTTTGAGTAAAATTTTTTCATTCATTTTTTTATTATTTTTTAATTATTTTTAAATCTGTAAAAAATTAAAAAAAACATATTTTTTACTTATCTATTTTATTTTATTTTTAAGCTTAAGCATTTTACTTAATTATTCATTTATTTAATAATTATAAATATTAAATAATTCTTTTTCTTAATATGTCTTTCTTTCTTTTATTTGCCATTAAGATTAAAGTTACTTTTTAAAAATATTATTAGATATTTATAACTAATAATTAAAATTTTTTATTTTATTTTGATTATTTTTATAGATAATCAACCATTTAATAATTTATAATCAATTATATATTTTTTTATATATTCGCTTTTTAAATGAATTTAATAAATTTAAACTAAATTTTTATTTTTAATTTTTGTCTTTTTTATTTTATTTTCTTAATTTAACAAATTCTTTAATTAAATATAGTTATGACACTTATATTAATGAATAAACTGCAGAAGATTTAGCTTCTGCTTTAGGTAAATGTGTTAAAATTTAAAGTTTAGCTCTTGCTACTAAGTAAAATGCATATATTTTTAAATACTTAAAACTTTTAGAAGTTATTTCAACTATTTATTTTTTCACTTTTCAAATTATAAATATATTTGTTTTATCTTATAAAAGTGGCATTGAAATTTTTGAATAAACTGCATCACCTTTAGCCTCTGCTATAGCTAATTGCTCTAATCTATAAAATTTATCTCTTGAATTAGAGTAAAAATAATATTTCTTCATTTAATTTTAAAATAAATGAATATTCTTTTTTTTAGATAAATTTTAATTTATTTATTTTATTTTGTATAATTATTTATTTATAACGTTAAATAAGTGATTCAAAAATTAATGGAGAATCTCTCTCGTATTTCAGTTCTGCTTTATAAAAGTGTATCAATATTCAAACTTTGAATATTAGTTTGAGGTAATACCTTCAATCTTTTTTAATAACGCTCAATTAAAATAATATACCATAAAAAAATTTGTTTATGATAATAAATAAATAATTAATATAATATTTGGTAAGGTAGTTAGTTTATTTTGAATAAATAAAAAAATTTTTTAAAGAAATTTGTATTGATGTAAGTTAAGACGGTATTTATCATAACTTGAAATATTTTTCATAAATTAACTTATTTTTCATCTTATTAGTCATGCATTTTCTTCTAATTATTACATCTATTTTTTATTAAGGAAAAATAATTTAAATGACGAAAGTGCATTAACAATATTTTGTGCTTTATCTAGTTGTACTAATCTCAAGAGTCTGAATCTTGATTTTGAGTAAATATAAATATATATAATAAAGATTTTGATTTTAATTATTATTTATTAATAATGAAATAAAAACTTTATTTTTTTTTATATTAATTAATTTCATCCTAAAAATTGAAATTAATATTTTTTAACTTGTAAATTAGGAAATTTCTTTATATTAACTCATAAATTTTATTAAAAGCTCTAATTTTATTGGCGAAAAATGTTTATCTGGTCTAGGTTCTTCTTTAGCAAAGTGCTTAAATCTCTCAAAATTTACTTTTAGAATTAGGTAAATAAATTTATTATCATTCATTTAATAATTTAAGTTATTTAAATTTTTATTAAAAAATGGTTTTTAAAAAATAATCACATCAAATTTTATTTTTGAATAATTTAAAAAGTTAAATAAATATATTTTAATATATGATTAATCTATTTCCTTACTTTTATCATTAAAATTTAAACAAAAATTATATAGCGAAAATTAAATTGGGGATGAAATATCTAGCTTAGGTCAAGCACTATAAAACTGTAGCAACCTCTAAAGCTTAGAACTTTTTTTTAAGTAAAAATATTTTTTAAAATGATTAATCTTATTTATTCCTAAATTATTTAGTTAGTTAGTCAGTTAACTATTTTATTTTTAATTTGGTTAATTTCCTTTCTATCTAAAATTTACATTTTTTAAATTTTTACTATTTTATAATTTATTTGCTTTTATCAAAGTGGAGATAATGACATCAGTGAAAAAAACATAAATGGCTTAGGTTCTGCATTATCAAAATTAAACAGACTTTCAACTGTTCTTATTTATTTAGAGTATGAAGATTTATTTTATATTTTCAAATTTTAAAATAATTGAATAAATAAATAAATAAATTAGCAAGCCAGCAAATAGATAATAATTATTTTTATTTTTTAAATTTAAGCTATTCTTATTTATTTATTCATTTAATTCTTGCTATCTTTTTGTTTCCTTATTTATTTTAAATTTAGTTTATCAATTTTTTCATAATTTCTTTTTGAAATGTGCTAATAAAATTATATATAAAATTTAAAGTAATAATCGAATTAAAGAGCTAGGTTTTCTATCTTTTTGAAATGTGCTAATAAAATTATATATAAAATTTAAAATAATAATCGAATTAAAGAGCTAGGTTTTCTAAATTTA
>NW_002476471.1:4739-10485 GCF_000189635.1 Tetrahymena thermophila SB210 | reverse complement strand
ATTTCCTATAAAATTTGGTAGGAAAAATGGGGTTGAGTCAGGTCTCTGACCATCTAATATATGGTTTTATTTAAATCATGGCCTCTAATTAATCATGATAAATAAAAAAAGGATAGAAATATGATTGATGGATAATATTTAAGATTAAAATATAACTGGCATATAATAGTTTGGCATTTATATAATTTAATAACATGTAATATAACATTAAAAATATCAAATTATTTGATCGTTTTGGAGAAACTAGAAGTTTTGCTTAAGAAGATTTAATTTATTTAAGTAAATTTAGTTTTTTTATTTTTTATAAATAATTTATTTACTTACAAAAATATGAATCATATTAAAAAAATATAAAATCAATAATAAAATCTATCAATCTATTTATATTTTAGGTTAAAAACACTTTAGCAAAATATTATATCATAAAATATTTTGATTCGAAGATTTTATATTTATTCATCCTTTTTTCACCCACCAGTTTTTTATCATTAGAAATCAAAGACAGACAACTAATCTTTTTGATTTACGACACTTGCTTATTGCTTTGAATTTATTCTTTGAGCTAAAAATTTTTAAATAAATTTGTGTAAATTTTAAATAAATATCAAAATAGAATAAAATTTTTAAATTAAAAATTATTCTTTAAATTAATAAAGATAATAATATTAGTGGAATAAAAAAGATAAAAAATTAAAATAAATAAAGCTATCCAATAAATTCAATGAGCTTTATGGTTTTTAATTAGTTTTTATAATTAAAAATATCACAATCCAAAACAAATAAACTGTTTTTACTCAAGTTAAAGTGTCAAATTTGAGAGATTAATACAATTTGCTAAAGCAGAACCTAAGCATGATGCACCTCTATCACCAATTTAATTTCGACTTTTTAAATATTGAAGAAAAAATATATCATTAAATAGTTAATTAGAAGGAAAAAATGAAGAAAAAATATGAAATAATAATATTAATTAATAATAAAAGCAATACTTGAAAATAAAATGATGAGCTAAATTAACAAACAAAATACAAAAAAAAGCAAGCACAATAAAAAGAAAAAGAAAAAATAGCTTTATTGTTTTAAATTAGTTTTTATATTTAAAAATATAGCAATCCAAAACAAATAAACTGTTTTTACCAAAGCTCAAGTGTCAAATTTGAGAGATTAATGCAATTTGCTAAAGCAGAACCTAAGCCTGATGCACCCTTTGCACCAATTTAATTAAAACTTTTTAAATATTGAAGAAAAAATATACCATTAAATAGTTAATTAGAAGAAAAAAATGAAGAAAAAGTATGAAATAATAAGATTAATTAATTAGTAATAAAGTCAAAAGTTGAAAATAAAATTATGAGCTAAATTAACAAAGAAAGTACAAAAAAAAAGCAAGCACAATAAAAAGAAAAAGAAAAGGAAAAAATAGCTTTATTGTTTTTAATTAATTTTTATAATTAAAAATATCGCAATCCAAAACAAATAAACTGTTTTTACCCAAGCTCAAGTGTCAAATTTGAGAGATTAATGCAATTTGCTAAAGCAGAACCTAAGCCTGATGCACCTTCATCACCAATTTTATTCCAACTTTTTAAATATTGAAGAAAAAATATATCATGAAATGGTTAATTAGAAGGAAAAAAGAAGAAAAAATATGAAATAATAAGATTAATTAATTAATAATAAAAGCAAAACTTGAAAATAAAATGATGAGCTAAATTAACAAACAAATTACAAAAAAAAAGCAAGCACAATAAAAAGAAAAAGAAAAAATAGCTTTATTGTTTTAAATTAGTTTTTATATTTAAAAATATAGCAATCCAAAACAAATAAACTGTTTTTACTAAAGGTTAAGTGTCAAATTTGAGAGATTAATGCAATTTGCTAAAGCAGAACCTAAGCCTGATGCACCCATCGCACCAATTTAATTTTCACTTTTTAAATATTGAAGAAAAAATATACCATTAAATAGTTAATTAGAAGAAAAAAATGAAGAAAAAGTATGAAATAATAAGATTAATTAATTAATAATAAAGTCAAAAGTTGAAAATAAAATTATGAGTTAAATTAACAAAGAAAGTACAAAAAAAAAGCAAGCACAATAAAAAGAAAAAGAAAAGGAAAAAATAGCTTTATTGTTTTTAATTAATTTTTATAATTAAAAATATCGCAATCCAAAACAAATAAACTGTTTTTACTAAAGGTTAAGTGTCAAATTTGAGAGATTAATGCAATTTGCTAAAGCTGAACCTAAGCCTGATGCACCTTCATCACCAATTTTATTCCAACTTTTTAAATATTGAAGAAAAAATATATCATGAAATGGTTAATTAGAAGGAAAAAATGAAGAAAAAATATGAAATAATAAGATTAATTAATTAATAATAAAAGCAAAACTTGAAAATAAAATGATGAGCTAAATTAACAAACAAATTACAAAAAAAAAGCAAGCACAATAAAAAGAAAAAGAAAAAATAGCTTTATTGTTTTTAATTAATTTTTATAATTAAAAATATCGCAATCCAAAACAAATAAACTGTTTTTACCGAAGGTTAAGTGTCAAATTTGAGAGATTAATGCAATTTGCTAAAGCTGAATTTATGCCTGATGCACCCTTTGCACCAATTTAATTAAAACTTTTTAAATATTGAAGAAAAAATATATCATTAAATATAGCAAGTTTCCTTCAAAATTTACAAAAAGTGAGTTTTATATACAATTTTATACATTTTATAAAATTAAAATTTTAAATATTTTTTATGAAATTTTTCCATCCTAGGTTTTCAAAATTTATTTTTTTCAAAAAAAAAGTTATGCTATGCTTTCTAAAAATTAGCTTTATTTATAATGTTATTAAGATATAAATTAAATAGATATTTCACTCTCGTTAATTAGGAGGAAAAAATGAAGAAAAAATATGAAATAATAAGATTAATTAAAAATTAATAAAACTAACAAAAAATGAAAAAATTAGAAATCATAATAAAAAGAATAGGGAAAATCAATCAAATAAATTAAAAGGACTATAATTTTTTAAATTAACTTTTATAATTGAAAATATTGCAATGTTAAACAAATAAATAGCTTTTATTATTAAGTGTAAGTTTTAATAGCAAAAAATGAAGAAAAAATATCAAATAAATAATAAAAAATAGAATAATAAATAAATAATTAAAAATTGAAATTAAAATTAAGCTAAAACGGCTAAAAAATTTTTATTAAGTGTAAGTTTTAAAAGCAAAAATGAAGAAAAAATATCAAATAATAAAAAATAGAATAATAAATAAATAATTAAAAATTGAAATGAAAATTAAGCTAAAACGGCTAAAAATTTTAGATTTAACAAAAATCAATAAATAATCATAATAATTTCTTTTATAAAAATTATTATATTTAAAAAAATTGAAAATTAAATATACAAAAAATATTAAAAATAAAAAAATTAATATCTTTTAATTAAATATACCTCAGATCAATATGGAGAACCTAATGAGATAAAAGTGAAGAGCTTAAAAACTTTTTTTATTAATTTATATAAATTTAAAGGATATTAACAAAAAAATTAATAATTACTTCTTCTAATTTATTATATTCTTTAATCTATTATATCATTTTTTTTTATTATCAAAAATATATTTTGCAATTTATGAAATTTGATTAATTAATTAATTAATTATTAATGGATAAAAAGAACAAATAAATATAATAATTAATTAATTATCAAATATTAATTTATAAATTTGGTTTTATGAAGAGATATCACAGAAAAATAAATTCTATTTTCACTATTTAAACTTAATATTTGTATTTAAAACATATACTTAAAAATATATATAGTAGGAATTATAGATGGCCAGTTATTTATTTAGTCATATTTGAAAAAAATCTAGTAGTTAATTAATGTTCTTAAATAAAAATAATGTTGTTAGTAGATTTTTCTGTTTTAGCTCTGTAATTTTATGAATATTTATAATATCTCTAATTTTAGCAAGATGTCATACAAAAATTTGATGGTTTGCATGCCACTTATAATGAAATATATTTTTTATTTATTTATTAAAAAATCTGATTTATAAATATTTTTTTTAAATATTTAATTTATAATAATTTCAAAAATAAATAATTTTTTTACAAAATACTTGAAAATATTTCAAAAAGTTATTTTATTCTAGTGAATTCGCATTCTCATTATCCTTTTTATGCAATAACTAGCTAGCTAGCTCCTATTATATTTTTAAGTAAACATTTTAAAAACAAATATTAAAATTTAATAAAGAATGTTAAGCAAACTTTTTTGTGATTTCTCTTACTAACTAAAAGCAAATTTATAAATTGATATAATTTATTTGTTCTTTTTATCCACTAAATATAAACTAATTAAATTTCAATAATTTGCTATTCAATATTTTTGAAAATAAAAAATAAATGATATAAAAGATTAAAGAATACAACAATTTAAAAGAAGTAGTTATTTATTTTTTATAAATATACTTTAAATTTATTTTTACTAATATTAAAAGTTTTTAAACTCTTCACTTTAATCTCACTAGATTCTCGAAATTTATCTGTGGTATATTTAATTTATAAATATTATTTTTATTATTATAATTAGCATTTTCAATATATTTAATTTTGATTTTATTTAAAATATCATTTTTCTATTGGAAATTATCACCTAAATTCATTTATTTTATATATAAAAATTATTTTAATTTTATTTTCTATTTAAATTTTTTAATTAATTATCCATTTTATATTTATTGATATTTTCATTCATTTTTTTCCTATTAATACTTTTGCTTAATAAAAATAATTATTTATTTTGGATTGTGATATTTTTCATTAATAATTTGAATTTAAAACAATTTAACTCTTTTAATTAATTTATTAATTTATTAGCTTTTAATATGATTTATTTTTCTTTTTCTTTTATTTTTATTTGTGTTTTTTTCCTTCTATCTTTCTTAATTTACTTCATTTTTTATTTTTAAAATTTGCTTTTATTAATTCATATTTTATTATTTCATATTTTTCTTCATTTTTTCCTTCTAAATAACTAATTAATTTATCAAATAATATTTTTTGTTCAATATTTAAAAAGTTGCTAAGAAATTGATGATTAAGGTGTATCGAGTTTAGCTTCTGCTTTAGGAAATTGCACTAATCTCTATAGTTTGGAACTTTTTCTTAGGTAAAAACAATTTATTTGTTTTTGTTTGTGATATTTTTCAATATAAAAATGAATTTAAAACAATATAACTCTTATTTATTAGCTTTTTATTTGATTATACTTGTGTTAGCTTTTTTTCTATCATTCTTAATTTAACTCATTTTGTATTTCCAATATTTGCTTTTATTAATTTATTTCTTATTATTTCATCTTTTTTCTTCTAAATAGCTTATTAATAAAATTTTTTTTCTTCCATATTTAAAAAGTAAGAGTTTCATTCATGATTAAAGTGCATCAAGTTTAGGTTATGCTTTAAGAAATTGCACTAATCTTTCTGATTTGGTACTTTTTCTTGGGTAAAAACAGCTTATTTCTTTGGATTTTGATATTTTTCATTATAAAAATAAATGGTCAAAGCATGCTAGGTATCTACCTGGAACCAAACATAATATATATCCACCGTGTTATCAAACATGGAATATTACCACCTCTAAAAATTGGTGGATATCTAACATGTTTAGGTTAGGTGGATATCTAACATGTTTTGGTCCCCAGTGGACATTTATCATGTTTGATAACACG
>NW_002476471.1:0-4639 GCF_000189635.1 Tetrahymena thermophila SB210 | reverse complement strand
CTTTCTTAATTTACTTCCATTTTTATTTTTAAAAATTTGCTTTTATTAATTCATATTTTATTATTTCATATTTTTCTTCATTTTTTCCTTCTAAATAACTAATTAATTTATCAAATAATATTTTTTGTTCAATATTTAAAAAGTTGCTAAGAAATTGATGATTAAGGTGTATCGAGTTTAGCTTCTGCTTTAGGAAATTGCACTAATCTCTATAGTTTAGAACTTTTTCTTAGGTAAAAACAACTTATTTGTTTTTGTTTGTGATATTTTTCAATATAAAAATGAATTTAAAACAATATAACTCTTATTTATTAGCTTTTTATTTGATTTTACTTGTGTTCGCTTTTTTTCTATCATTCTCAATTTAACTAATTTTCTATTTTCAATATTTGCTTTTATTAATTTGTTTCTTATTATTTCATCTTTTTTCTTCTAAATAGCTTATTAATAAAATTTTTTTTCTTCCATATTTAAAAAGTAAGAATTTCATTCATGATTAAAGTGCATCAAGTTTAGGTTATGCTTTAAGAAATTGCACTAATCTTTCTGATTTGGTACTTTTTCTTGGGTAAAAACAACTTATTTCTTTGGATTTTGATATTTTTCATTATAAAAATAAATTAACAATAATTTAAATTTTATAATTTGTTTATTAGCTTTTCATTTGATTTAATTTACTTTTTATTTTTATTGTGCTTTTGTTTTTTTCTTTCTAGTTTTCTTAATTTAATTCATTTTTTTATTTTCAAAATTTGCTTTTATCAATTCATTTCTAATTATTTCATATTTTTTTTTCATTTTTTAATTCTAATTAACTATTTAATTATTTATTTTTTCTTCAATATTTAAAAAGGGTAAATTTTATAGGTGATAAAGGTGCTTCAGGTTTGGGTAATGGTTTAGCAAATTGCATTAATCTCTCAAAATTATATCTTGACCTTCAGTAAAAACAGTTTATTTGTTTTGGATTGTGATGTTATTCATTATAAAAATGAATTTAAAACAAAATAACTTTTATAATTTGTTTATTAGATATTTATTTTATTTATTTTCTTTTTGTTTTTATTGTATTTGTGTTTTGTTTTTTTTTCTTTTAGTTTTCATAATTTATCTCATTTTTTTGTTTTCAACCAACATTTGTTTTTATTAAATCATTTCTAATTGTTTGATATTTTTTCTTCATTTTTTTCACTCTAAATTACTAATTAATTAATATTTAAAAAGTAATAATTAAATTGGTGCAATAGGTGCATCAGATTTAGGTTCTTCTTTAGCAAATTGCACTAATCTATCTAATTTGGTACTTTATGTTCGGTAAAAACAGCTTATTTCTTTGGATTTTGATATTCTTGATTATAAAAAGGAATTTAAAATTAAAAAACTTTTCTAATTTGTTTATTTGTTTTTTATTTGATTTAATTTTCTTTTTCTTTTGATTTCAATTGCGTTTTTTTTTCTTTTATCGTTCTTAATTTAATTCATTTTTTATTTTCTACATTTGCTTTTATTAAATTCATTTCCTATTAAAAAAAATAATTCTTCATTATTACCTTCTAAATAAATAATTAATTAAATATTTTTTCTTAAATATTTAAAAAGTTAGAATTAAATTGGTGATACATACATACATACATACATACATACATACTCGCACATGGTTACATGCACTCGGGATAGGGGCCCTATATATAATTTCTTATACATTATTATTATACGTATACCAATTTATTTATATATAATTGTGGGTAATATACTAGAAGGGAAGGGTCACCTACACCCTAATGGCATTTCTACTAATCTTCCATGATTTGACTACGCATTATGCTCGCTTCCCATTTGTATTCCAGATCTTCTGTTCAGAATGGGGCCTCCTCTTTACCTCCTATCAGATTTGGCCCTTCCCTCCTACCAAGGAGACCGCTGGTAACATTCACATTTTTACATGGAATTTTTCGAAATAAAGGGGGCGGTATAGGATTCGAACCCCCGATATCACTGCTAAGACCCTCCGACTCGCCCACTCGAGTCGCTTAGCCCTTCTTAAATTGGTGATTAAGGTGCATCAGGTTTATGTTCTGCTTTAGCAAATTGCACTAATCTCTATAATTTGGTACTTCATCTTGAGTAAAAATAGCTTATTTGTTTTGATTGTGATATTTTTCATTATAAAAATAAATTTAAAACAATATAACTCTTAAAATTTGTTTATTAAATATTTATTTGATTTACTTTTCTTTTTTTTTTGATTTTACGTATTTGTGTTTTTTCTTCTTCTACCTTTCTTAATTTAGCTCATTTTTTTATTTTCAACATTTGCTTTTATTAATTTATTTCTTATTATTTCATATTTTTCTTCATTTTTTCCTTCTAAATAACTAATTAATTCAATATTTAAAAAGTAGGAATTTAATTGGTGCAGTAGGTGCATCAGATCTAGGTTCTGCTTTAGCAAATTGCACTAATCTCTCTAATTTGGTACTTAATCTTGAGTAAAAACAGCTTATTTGTTTTTGATTGTGATATTTTTCATTATAAAAATGAATTTAAAACAATATAACTCAAATAATTTATTTATTAGCTTTTTATATTTTTTATATGATTTATTTTTCTTTTTTATTATATTTTTATTTTTTTTATTTTTTAATTTTAAATATAATTTTTAATTAAAACAATTTATTCTTACCAATTTTTTTTAGTAATTTATTTTAATTTTTTATAAAAGTCTAAACAAAAATACAAAATCATAATAATTGAAAGTAAAAAGCAAGTATCTTAAATTTAAAAGATTAGTCTTCTTAAAAATAGATTTCGAGAAATAATGATGGCGAAAAAGGATGAAGAAAGATTAAATATTTGAAAAAATTGAAAATAATATGTATTATTATATAACATTTTGTAATATGATAATTTAACTTAAAATAAAGATAGTTAGATTTATTTTTATATTTATATTGGTAATCCAGGTATTGAAATTCAGCTGACTGGATAAATACATAATGTCAGCTGAATTACAATAAGTTTTTATTAAAAATTTGGGGGGAGTGGTTATTCAATTTTACTATCATAATTGAATGAAAATATTTAACTTTTTTTTAGGAGGGTCTATATAAATACCCCTTGTTAAATTAGTGAAACCTTCTTAGAGAGCTTACAGTCTATTTATCGCTGCTAATTTATTTTAGCTCTTCTTCCCAACTAAGGTGAGGTTTTGGTAGGCCAGTCTTCTTTAAAAATACTCCATTTATGGAAATTTCTTATATTTGTATTAACTATTAATTTATAATATTAATAAAGAGCAAGATGCCATTCAAAAAATGATAAGGTTTTGAAAAAAAACAGCATATAATAGACACTTTTTTTAATTATTTTTAATTTACTTTAATGAATAGTAAACGTAAAAAAGGTTTTATATTATTAGGCGCAAAAGTATTTTTAATCAATCTAATTTACAGATGGTTTGTTCAAAAAGTAAGAGCTTAAAACTTAATAATATATAAAATAAATATTTTAAAATGTATTGTTTATTATTGATTTAAAAATATTTAAATTGCTTATTTTTGTTAAGAAAAGTTATTGGAGACGCAGTGAGATTGTTTAATTTAACAATTAAATATTATTAATCAGAAATTAATAAACTTGTTGGAGACGCGAAATTTGTTTAAAAATAATGGGAGAAAAGATTATTTCAATAATTATTTTTAATTAAAAAAAGCAAAGATTTAAAAAAAGACTCGGAAATCAATTAAATAAGTAATTAATCAAAAAAGATCATTCAATCTAACAAAATAAATATTAATTCTATGATACCCAATCAAACAAGCAACCAATAAAAAGATAATTAACCTCCTTAACAGCCTTCATAAAATTAATCTTTTTAATCAGTAGAATAAACCTAATCTGTTGAGAAAGTTAAACAAATTTCAAAGCCTAAAACTGAAAAGCCAAATAACACTAAACGCTCTTACACAAAAAGAAAATAACCAACACTTAATCTATAAAAGCCTATATAGGTGTCTCCATAATAATAGTTACCATTTTTAATGCCATAGTAACTATATCAACCATCTTTTTATCAACTACCTAATTTCTATGATAATTTATAAGCCTAAAAATATGCAGAAATGTAAATAGAAGATTCAATTTAAAAGGTAGTAAACTCAAAAAACCATAAAAAATAAATGTAGAATCTCGAAAAGGGACTCGTTTTAGATGTGAAAACTTTACAAAAGCACTTCTAGTTCAATAAAAATCAAGATTAGACTATTCCAGTTATGGTTTCAGTCAAAACCTTAGACTAGACAAACGATATGGAAGTTGAATCAAATCCATTAGAAGGTAGACCAAATCTTGATTTGATTTGCGTAATTGATAACTCTGGATCTATGAGTGGCTGCTCAAAAATAGAAAATGTTAAAAATACTATACTTTAACTTCTTGAGATGCTCAATGAAAATGATAGATTATCATTAATCACATTTAACACTAAAGCCAAACAGCTTTGTGGGCTAAAAAATGTGAACAATTAAAATAAAAAATCCCTTTAAACTATTACAAAGTCAATTAAAGCTGATGGTGGTACAGATATTATTAGAGGCATAGAAATTGCATTTTAAATCTTACAAAGTAGAAAACAAAAGAA